>NC_088329.1:28630000-28765000 GCF_036884655.1 Musa acuminata AAA Group | reverse complement strand
AGTAGAAGTGATGAGGGGGTTGGTCCGCTGGCCGGGAAGCAGCAGTTGCGGTCCTTCTCGCTCGAGCAGGGTGGAGCAGCAAGGAGGGAAGACTGCTGGCCGGGGAGCAGCGGCGACGGTGGTCACCGATCGGAAAGCAGCGACGACGGTGGGGCTTGCCGAAAGCAGGGGAAGCAGGGGCCCCTTTCGACTAGATGGGCTTCGGATGGGAGAAGATGTGGTTGTGGCGGTTACGGCGCAACGAGGAGGGGAGGTTGCTGGTTGAGGGCTGGGAGGCTGCGTGCAGGTTGAAGGCTAGGTGGCTAGCAACAGCGGTGGTTGCTGGTCGGAGCCCAACGGCGGCGATGGAGAAGGAGGCAGCGAGGGTCATGGCTCTGTTTCTGCAACCGTTGCAACGAGGGGCTGCGGCAACCGGCAGCTGCGGCTGGGACCCAAGGTGGGGGGCATGGCGAGGGTTGCGGCTAGGAGGTGGGCGGCGGTGATCTAGCGATCGGGAAGCAACGACGGCGGTGGAGAAAAAGGCAGCGAGCGTCGTCGCTGGCCGGGAAGTTGCGATGCTGGAGATGGGAAATAAGGTGCTCTGTTTCTATCACACCACAGCCGATGCTGCTGGTGATGCTGGCAATGACAGTGCGGCGGTGATCGTGCGGCCGATAAGCAATGGCAGCGGTGGAGAAGGAGGAGTCGGCGGTGTCACGGTTGGGAACAAGGGCAACCGGTGAGTTGCCCTATTTCTGGCACTACAGATGCAGAACAAGGAGGATCGACTGCTAGGAGGCGTGCGACGATTGTCGCACGGTGGCTGGCAGCGGTGGTGGCTCGGCAACGAAGGAGAGGGGTGGCGTTGAAGTGGCCGAGAAACAACGGTGGCGGTAGAGGCAACCGGCGACTGCGGCAGCAGAGGGACCGACGACTGCTCTGTTTCTATCGCACCACAGAAATAGCAATGCCGACAGATCGCATGACCAAAGCTACAACCAAG
The DNA here is from genome assembly GCF_036884655.1 of Musa acuminata AAA Group. Classification (NCBI taxonomy): domain Eukaryota; kingdom Viridiplantae; phylum Streptophyta; class Magnoliopsida; order Zingiberales; family Musaceae; genus Musa; species Musa acuminata. The sequence continues at coordinate 28,764,018 of NC_088329.1, read as the reverse complement.
GGAAGGCAACGATGGTGGTGCGGCTAGGGCAGCGTCGCCGACGGTAGAAGCGGCGATGGGTGGTCCGCTAGCTGAGAAACGGTGGCCGCAACCCTTCTCGCTTGAGCAAGATGTGGGCAACGAGGAGGCGAGGTGAGAAGGTTGCTGGCCGGGGCACAACGGCAACGGTGGGCGCTGGCCGGGAGCAGCGGCGGCGGTGGTCGCCGACCAGGAAGCAGCACCGGCGGTGGAGGAGAAGGAAAGTAGGGGTGGTCGGCGCCGGGAAGCAAATGTTCCTTCTTAGTTGAGAAGGAACAGCGCTCGTGGCTGCCGGCTTCGCCCTCATAAATTTTTTTTTTTTTTTTTTTGAGATGACGAACTACAGTGAGAACGCCGAGGATCACTGCTCTGATACCAATTGATAAGACCCTAAAGTCTTATCGTCGCTCTGATACCAAATGATAAGACTCTAAAATCTTATCATAAAAAAAGAAGAAGAGAAAGGGATGATCACTTCGAAGGGATCGACCTCCTAGGGTTTGTCAAAAGACAGAATAGTATTTTTCATAGATAACTAAAAAGAAACAGTTACATCATTATTTATAGAATTCCACCCAAAGTCCATCAGGACTTGAACTCTAATAATAAATAAATATTAAATAAACCTCTACTTGATTTTAATTGAATTAAACTGACTCAATAAGCAGCTGGACTAAATAAACTTAATAAATATTATTCAAAAGCTCAGAAAAAAAGATCCTAATAGTTTGATATACGAATGAAATTTGAGTGTATGATATAAATCCAAATAAATAAAAGATATTGCATAAATATTTTTAACCGAGTAGTTAAAAAATTGACAGATACATGATTCAAACTCCGGACCTACTATAATAACAGTAAGTATTTAATTTGAGAATCATGTTATTAAGAATAATGCCCAATATATAGTTTTACAAACATTTACACACTTGTCTTTTTTTTAATGGTGCAATGCCTAAGGGGTGGTGTTATGTTTTCCACTCAGGTACTTGAATTCGGATGACTACGAAGGAGGGTTTGAGAGAGCCGAGATTGACGATGTACTCTCCGACATCGAGGTCAATTTCCACGCATGGGCCGAGAACTTCATCGTGCTTGTCATTGGAGCAGATGATCCCATCTCTGTTGACAAACTGGGAAGGAGCTTCAAGAGCATGAGGTCGGAGATCGCACTCGCCCTCGCGAAGACCATCTTTTTGGGTGATATGAGGCATACGCTAGACAAAGTCGAGGTTCCTTGCACCATTATTCAAGTCAGCAATGATTTCGTGGCACCCGTCTCTGTTGGGCGTTACATGCAGAGCAGGATAAAGGGGATGGCAACGCTGGAGATGATCGACTCGGATGGCCATTTCCCTCAGCTCACTGTTCCCCACAAGCTTCTCGAGATCCTGGACAGGGTCATGGTGTCAAACAAACCATGCATGGTTGAAAACGTTCCGAGCTTTCACGCATAGGAACAGATCTTGCTGGATCTTTCGCCCTAGTATTATGGGATTGCTCACTTGAGATGTATTAATTCTATGTCTATTTTAATCGAGAATAATTAATATCTAAAATTTTCTCGAGAAAGGCACGATCGAATTTATGAAAAGGTAGGTTGTGATGTTTTTATGGGATTTATTAGTTAATGAACTTATGCATATCAATTGAAACACATGGGTACAGAGCGGTGAATTCCGTTGATAAAGCGAGCAATAGTGGGCTGCAGCATTCCTTCTCTAACAGACGTGTGGGCTACTCGGAGTCACCACAGAGCCCATTTGCATGCCACTGAGAGCTCGGCTTGCGGACTTCGGATGTACGTATACGCAACACGTATTCCACCGTTAATTTCCTTGCTTCCTGCCGGAAGTCAACCCACCGAGTTGGAGCAGAAAACAGAGCATTCCGGGCTCAACGCGTGAAACACAAATCGGTCATGATATCGGTACCTACCACGTTTGCTTTGCTTCATGCATGAAGGGGATCAGAAGGAGATATGCCACCTTCATGTCAAATGGATCAGGACCGAGGGAGGATAGACGAAAGGATAGAGCACTTAAATGAGAGGACTAATGACGGTGGATTATCTACTACGATCCCGTTCGAGAGGCTATTTTCTTACCAGTCTCTCACTGAGTATAAATATGCTAAGTGATAAAAGAGAAATATTCATCATTCTGCCGTCCAATATCCTGACGTGATCTCCTCTGGCGCAATATCAATTCCTCTTCCTCCTGCGTCAATTGTCTAATCCTGATCGAGTAGACCTGCATCACTCAAAATGCAGTTAAACATCTAAACACAATCAATTAGTTTCATCATCAAAATTTGAAATTCAACAATCTCCCCCTTTTTTATGATGACTACTAATTGATGACTAACGGAGTTAACCTTAACTCCCCGGAGTTTAACCAAACTCCCCTTATCAATATGTCATTGATAGAACACTTGGATTATCCTAAATCCAAGCAACATTCATCACATGTTATGATAAACATTTAAACCATCATGCAAATATATAAAATATTCAATTCAATGCATGAAGTCATCAATATACTTCTCCCCCTATGTCATCAATGAAATGGAGAAGTAGCTCTAGCTATTTTAAAAGATATGCAAGTTTTTACAACATGAAGCTAGATTTTCATCACAACATATAAGCACAAAAGCATAGCAAGATTTTTAAGTTCAATCATGGCAATTCAACACTTGAATTTTTGTGCAAGATTACACTTTGCTTTTTTTTGCAAGTAACAATATTTATGATGTTTGATATAGCAAATTTCTTCATTACAATGATCGAACTAGCAAATTCTTCGTTCAAGTGTGCAAGCTAGCAATAACTTTCTCTCCCTTTGTCAATGTCAAAAAGAAGGAGAGGAACCAATGATTTAGACTTTTACATCAACTTTGCATCAATCAACATTTCAATCATCACATGATGCATACAAGACAATAATGCAAAGAAATTATTTCATGAAGGATATCAATGTGAAAATTCACCAATGATCATATGATACAATCGCAAATCATGATATCATTATGCGATATATCATGAGATGATAATTTATCATATCAATGAAAGATATCAATTGTTAAACATGATATGATAATAGTATCAAAATTTTCAATTTGCGATACATGTGATGCATTGTGATACACTAAAAAATTTAATGCGATGCTTTTAAGGATATCAACCTATTTTTGATACAAAGCATGGCAAGAGCAATTTTGTTGCAAGTTTTCTAAGTTTTGCACTTTTTGCTTCTTTCGATAGGCAAGATCTTTCTTCTCTTTTTGAGAAGTGCAAGCTTACAAGTTTTACTTCCTTAGCATGCTAGGAAGTTTACTTTCATTTTCAATGCACAAGCTAGCAAAACCTTCTCCCCCTTTATCAAAGTCAAAAAGAAAGGGAGGACTCAATGGCTAAAAATTTCAACCATTCAACAAGCTAAATATGCAAAGAATTCATGAAATATATCAATAAGGATCAATTCATGAATACCAAAGATATGATTCATGGTTCATTAAGATTCTTCTTAACAAGTTCACGATCAAGATTCATATAATTCATAATAAAGCAAATTGATGTACAATCATCACATAAGGCATATAAGGCAAAGAAATCTTGTTATTTTTATATTATGAAATATATGATATCAAGACTCATGATTCATTTGAAAAGATATAGTACAAAGAGCAACTTGAAACATTCATATATATTATGAAATATATAATATCAAGACTCATGGTTCATTAAGATTCTTCTTAACAAGTTCACGATCAAGATTCATATAATTCATAATAAAGCAAATTGATGTACAATCATCACATAAGACATACAAGGCAAAGAAATCTTGTTATTTCTATATTATGAAATATATGATATCAAGACTCATGATTCATTTGAAATGATATAGTACAAAGAGCAACTTGAAACATTCTTATCAAGATCACATTTTAAAATATTCCAGGTATCAAGTGTTTAGAGATAAAAAGTTCAATACATTGTATAAAAAAAATATATAATATCAAGTTTTATCATCATGTAATGTAGCAATTAAAGATGTGCAAGTTTAGCATTTTTGCTTTTTCTTGAGATAGCAATTGTTTGCTTCTCTACAAGCTAGCAATTTTTATGATATATAAGTTTTACTACATACAAGCTAGCAAATTTAAAGATTTGTAAGTTAGCATATTTGCTTTTCTTTGCGATGTGCATGATAGCATTTCTTTATAATGTTCAAGATAGAAAATTGTACATTATGCTAGCTAGCAAATTAAAAATGTTCAAGAAAGCAAGCTCTTTCTTCTCTTTTGAGAAGTGTTATTTTTGCTTCCTTAGCAAAATGCCAACCTAGCAAGGGATAATATTTTACATGAGGCAAAAAAACAATTTGGCAAGTGTTACATTTTCATCTTCTCTTTAGATGTGCAAGAAAGTAAGCAAGTTTTTGCATATTCTTGACTTATGCAAGCTAGCTAATTTCTTCTTGAGATGACCCTTTACATCAATTCAAGATAGCACATTAGCAACTCTTTCTCCCCCTTTGTCATTAGCAAAAGGAAAGGAAGATTCAAGTCATGAATATCAAAATAATAATTTTATCATGAATATTTCATCATTGCGTGCATCATTATCATACGTTAAAGTATTGCATACATAATATTAAATCATCATATATATTTTTAAAACATATAAACTCAACATTATATGCATGATTCCAAATCATCATTCATATTATTTCAATCATTGTTTCAATCATCACTATAACTCATCATGCACAAAATGTTAAATCATCTAACATGATACAAACATTTATTTTCAAAATATTTATCACTATTTTCATGTATGATAATAAAGTATTCATTATACCGAACATTAAATCAATATTTTTAAGTATTTATCACTTCATTATTGTTGGTACCAAACATTTATCATTTAAAGCATTCATGATACACATCATATGCAATACATCACATACATCATCATAATAAAAAATATATGCATCATTTCAAATCATAAACATTTCAAATCATCATGATATTAATCTGTCAAATTGCATCCTACCATGCATGATCATAACTTTTTCCCATTTTATCATTGTAAACAAGAAAGAATAAGGGAAGAACAAAATAGTGCATAATATTTCAATTATTTCAAGGCATACAAGCCATAAATCCAATGGCATCATGTCATGAAAGATAAGACCTCTTGAATTACAAAAGACATGATTCATTTTATCAAATATCTTCTTTAAATAAAATATCAAGAAAAATCATAAGAGTACAAAGAAGAGATCTTGTTTTAAAAGAAAATCAAGTAATAAATCCAAGAAATCAATATCATAATTTGAATACAAACTCATTCAAATTCAAATCATCAAATTCATCAAAATCTCAACATTACTTTCAAGATATTCAAAATGGTATACATAGATTTATCATAATAAACATCAAGATCAATAGGATAGAGAAAAATAAAATTTCAAGGAAAAAATATTTTCCTCTTTTTAGTTGTTTCAATTCATATGATTTTATTTCACTTATACCAAATAAAAATATGTATCATGTTTAAAACCGAAAGTGTAAGATTTATTACAACAAAGATTAATAAGGCACTTTCATTATGGTAAAAATCAATAATCCATAAATCACAAGATTCATCATGCATAATTTAAAAATTTATTAAGCATGATCATTATGCATGACACTAAAACATGGTTTCAAAATGTTTAATATTTTCATTACATCATTATGCAATGGTTTCATTGAACATAATTTTGAATGATTCTTATAGATAACTAAAACTTCTATAGTTTTAATTCATGTGATTGACTTTATATTAGCATGCTCAAGTTTTGTTCTTATGTCAAAAACATACATCATGTTTGAAAACCAAAGACAAGGTTCATAAAAAAAATCATCAAGCCTTCCATATAAAAACAATGCATCATCATTGAAAGTCAATATGGAAATCATCAAAATACACATTCTTGCTTCTCAAGCACATATATATGATCATTTAAATCTAACATTTTATTCTATTAACATAAAACATACAATTTTCAAGAAAAATAATTATTCAAAAAAAAGAAAAGAGAAAATGCATCATGCAAAACTTCAAGTAATTTCAAAATAATTCAAGAGAGTTGAGTTACTTACCTTGTAGTCGAAGTCTGTCAAAGCCCAATTCATCGTTTTGACATTTGGAAGTTCTTGATTCATCCTTGGGTGCCTTCCTCTTCTTTGGCCTCTTCCTCCGTTCAGGTTCATTATTTATTTTAGATTTTTATTTAATGAACTTATTAAGATTTAGTGTTCGAAGTTCAAATTCATCATTGTCCTCATCACTTGAGTCATTGCTCAAGTGGTATTCATTTGTCCGGAGTTTCAAATCCTTCATATTCTTTGGAAGGTGGTTCAAGTGTTCATCGAGTTCAAAATGTTCCAAAAGTGTCATTTCATAGGTCATTAATGACCCGATTAATTCTTCTAATGGAAAATCATTTAAATTTTTTATCTCTTGTATTGCAGTTATTTTAGAATCCCAACTTTTTGGAAGGGATCTTAATATCTTACTTACGAGATCAAAATTCGAAAAAGATTTACTAAGAACTCTTAGATTATTAACGACACCGTGAAACAGGTGTATATGTCGCCTATAGTCTCGTTTGGTTATATTTGAAAAAGCTCAAAAACATGCAATGAAATATTAACTTTCGAGTCTTTGACTCTACTAGTTCCCTCGTGCGTGATTTTAAGTGTTCGCCAAATATCAAAAATTGTTTCGCACGTAGAAATCCAATTGAACTCATTTTTGTCCAAAGCACAAAATAAGGCATTCATAGCCTCTTTGCGTTTAACGAAAAATACTTCTTCTCCAAATTCGACCATTCGTTCATCGGTTTAGAGGGAAGTTGAAAACTGTTTTCAACAATATTCCATAAATCCAAATTCATAGAAATCAAGAAAACTCTCATTCGAGTTTTCCAATAAGTGTAGTCCAATCCGTTAAAGAACGGTGGACGAATAATCGATAAGCCCTCTTGAAAGCCATGAAGAGCCATTTCTCTCGAGTGTAAATCCGAAATGAGAAATACCGGGCTCTGATACCAATTGTTAGGATCGGAGCGGCACTAAGGGGGGGGGTGAATTAGTGCAGCGAATTAAACCTCGTAAGTTTAAAAACGATTTTATAAATACGTAGAGATTTCAATCCGTCAATGACTTGGAGAAAGTAGCTCGAGTAAAGTGAGAAGATGAAAACCGAAAGCTTGCTACTATGTAAATAATGGTTTCAAAAAGGTAAGAACTCAGACATTCAAGGAACGCACCAATTTAAAGTGGTTCGATCAAAATGACCTTCATCCACTTGCGAAGCCTTCTCCAATGAGGCTTCCAACTTCCACTAGCAAATCACTTTGAAGGGGAAGGACAAATACCCCTCTTACAACCTTTTACAAGTGGTTCACACTCTTACAAATTTTCAAAGAGAAAGAGGGAGGTGAACACTCAAGCTATTGAAAACAAAAACTTGCTAAAGACTTTGCTAAGACTTTTATCTCAATCTCTTGCTTCTCAAAGGTTGTAATCTTAGCTGAGAATTGAGGGGTATTTATAGGCCCCAAGAGGATTCAAATTTGGGCTCCAAATTTTGAATTCTTTTGGGTTTCCGAGGCTAGCGGTGCCATCGCCTGTTAGTGTCTGACATTGACAATGTACTGGCGGTGCCACCGCCGGACCTCTCGGGTGCTGGACGGTGCCACCGCTCACTCCAGCGGTGCCACCGCTCAGTTCTCGGGTTCTGGGTGGTGCCACCGCCTAATCTGGCGATGCCACCGCCTACACTATTTCAGCTCACTGGTTTGGCTCCAAACTTGGCCCAAACTAGTCCGAACTCGGGCCCAATTGGCCCCTACTTAACACCTAATCCTAACCCTAATTAACATGCTAACTATGAATTTAAAAATATTTTCTAAGCTATTACAAAGTCCGCAAGTCAAGACTTCTTCCGGCGAACTTCCGGTGGTCTTCCGATAAACTTTCGGAAACCATTCTATGGACTCCCGGCAAGCTCCTAGACTTCACAATTTAATCTTGGCGAGTTCCGATGAGCTTCTTTGGCAAGCTACGATCTTTCTCGGTGAGCTCCGCGAACTTCCAACGAACCTTCCGGCGAGCTTCCGAAAAACCCTTCGGCAAGCTCCCTACTCATTCTCGGCTAGTTCCTGCAGCATTCCCGATGAACCTTCGAACTTCCGTCGAACTCTCGAACTCGCAACGAATCCTTCATGCTTGACTCCGACACTTTGTTTTGCTTTATGTCTTCATCGTTATCATAGTTAATCTTGCACATATAAGCTAAAACTCTACTCCGATCTAGACAATTATTGCAACGCGAATTGACATTCTGTTGCCCAGCACGTCATTGGTTGGCGCTTCGTCCGATTCTTCAGCGCATCGTCCTCTCTTGCGGCTTGTTGCCCAATCGACGGTTGACCTCCGTAACCCCGATATCCTTGGCGCAATTCCGCTCTCCTTGACCCGATGCCCGACGTCCGAAGCCTTCTGCCGTCCAATATCCTGACGTGATCTCCTCCGGCGCAACGTCAATTCCTCCTGCATCAACTGTCTAATCCTGATCGAGTAGACCTGCATCACTTAAAATGCAGTTAAACATCTAAACATAATCAATTAGTTTCATCATCAAAATCCGAGATTCAACACCCTTGTACCCTCCCATTCCACACAAAATATCATCAGATGTAAGTGGGTCTTTCGAATTAAGCGGAACCTAGATGGATCAGTTGCCAGATATAAAGTGCATCTAGTGGCCAAAGGGTTTCATCAACTTCCTGGTGTTGACTTCACAGAGACATTTAGTCCCGTTGTTAAACCCACAATAATCCAACTTATTCTGAGTTTGGCCATCTCAAAAGGCTGGCATTTACGACAACTCAATGTTAACAATGCCTTTTTACAGGGCACCCTAACTGAAGATGTCTTTATGCTGCAACCTCCTGGCTTCATCCATCCTTGGTATCCAATGCATGTTTGTAAACTACGAAAAGCTATTTATGGACTTCGTCAAGCTCCAAGAGCCTGGTACATCGAACATGGCTTGTTTTTTATATCAACTGACTTCATCAACTCGAAGTTTGATACCTCACTATTTCTTCATCACTAAGGTGGTAATATCATATATCTTTTGGTATATGTGGATGATATTATTGTCATGAGCAACAATCCTATGGAGATCAAGACATTCCTCAAATATTTGGTAGATCGATTCTCCCTCAAAAATCTAGGAACCTTGAGCTACTTTTTGGGAGTGGAAGTAACATATACATCTTCAGGACTCTTCCTATCACAAAGAAAGTATATTCAAGATATGTTATCAAAGATGAATATGCAAGACGAAAAAGCGGTTATAACTTCTCTATCTACTAGAGAATCACTCGAACTATATGATGGAAGCCCTACTACGGACCGAACTCAATACCGTCAAATACTTGGCTCCTTATAATACTTATCTCTTACCCACCCAGATATCTCATTTGTGATTAATAAATTATCATAATTAATGCATCGGCCATCTACTATGCATTGGTCTGCAATTAAACGAATCTTATGATATCTTCACGGGACCCTTAATCATGGCCTCTTTTTACGCAAACACTCCCCCCTTCATCTCCATGCCTTTGTTGATGTTAATTGGGCAGAGAACTTTGATGACAGAACATCCACGTCGGGGTATATTATCTTCTTTAGAACTTATCCAATCAATTAGAGTTCTAAGAAGCAAAAAATAATTGCATGATCTATATTTGAAGCTGAATACCGTGCCATTGCAACCACTACTGCAGAACTCAATTGGGTTATGAATCTACTCAAGGAACTTGACATCGACTCCACCTCTACTCCTATAATATATTGTGATAATGTCGGAGCCAATTACCTATGCATCAATTTAGTATTCCACTCACACATGAAGCATATTGTCATTGGCTTTCACTTTATATGAGAACAAGTTGTCAGACATAAACTATATATTTCTCACATACATACGATTGATCAACTAGCAGACTTACTCACGAAGCCTCTCGCCCATAAACTATTTTCATCACATTGGCTTAAGATCGGCATCCTTGACAGGAGCACCATCTTGTGGGGGCATGATAGCAGCTAAGATTTTCCATGATAGCAGCTAAGATTTCCCCAACTATATGAGAAAATCTCGTTGCTCTATTAAGAGAAATCCTCCATCCTAAATGTATATAAATAGGGAGCACCATATAACAAAGAGATATCTTATTCTTCATTTCATTCTATCATGATAGCAACTAAGATTTCCCCAACTATATGAGGAAATCTCACTGCTCTGTAGAGAGAAATCCTCTCTCCTAAATGTGTATAAATATGAAGCACCATATAACAAAGAGATATCTTCTTCATTTCATTCTATCACAATAAACGTTAACGTGGGTAGAGAAATGCATGTACCCTCTTTCCTAGTAGCAAACGCTAGGGTGGCAACCCTTTGCCCCACAAACCATGACTTTGGAGTACTGGTCGATCATTGGGAGTAGTAACTCCTTAGCGACAAGGCTAGTCTACTCCTTTCCCAATCGGTTGACATAGTTAAATCGCCTTTCGTCTTTTTTGGTGATCGTTAATGTTAAAAAACCATGCCCCTATAATCATTCTTCGCTAATGACACGTCATAGGGAACTATACCATCTCGTTGTCCAAGTAAATAAGCCATAGGAGGGCATATGGGCCCGTCCCCATCAGACATTAATCTCTCTCCACCAATTGCCCAGGTATAAAAGTGTTGAATCTCAGATTTTGATGATGAAATTAATTGATAAATTAATGATCTAATCCATGTGTTGAGATAAGTGATGCAGGACTAACTACGTGAAAAAAGGTAAAACAATTATGGAAGAATCAGATGTTAGCCTGGAGTCAAAGATTAGACATCGGGTCAGAAAAATCGGAGTATACGCCGAGAATGGATGTTGCAGGAGTCAACTATTGAATCTCGGATTTTGATGATGAAACCAATTAATAGTGTTTATGATTTAATCTATGTTTTGAGTGACGCAGGATGCTTTGATCATGGAGAGACAATTAAAGCAGGAAGAATCATGCTGTGCTGGAGAAAAACATATCAAAAGATTGGATGTCGAGCCGAATGATCAGTCGAAATATCAATAGAAGGCTTCGGGCCATGAGTTCAACTGGCCGATTGGGCAATAGGCCGTAAGAGTGAACGATGCGCCAAACAATCAGACGAGGCATCGATGAACCAATGACATACCGGCTAATATCTTATTAGCTTAGTATTAATTATCTAGATCGAAGTAGGTTTTATGTGTAGGATTAACTACGATAGCAAGGCATAAAAAAAAATGAAGTCTTAGAGTCAAGGACGTAATTTCATTGGGAGTTCAATAGTTCGTCGGAAGTCTGGATGTTCGTCGAAAGTTCTGCCGGAATTAACCGAGAAGTCCAAGAGCTTACCAAAGAAGCTCATCGGAACTCGCCAAGAAGATCATCGTGAAGTCCAGGAGCTTGTTGGGAGTCTGCTGGAACATTGCCGAGAGATCGTCGGAAGCTCGCTGGAAGAAACCTAGACTTACAGACTTGTTTAGCTTAGTAATTATCTTAGATTTCGTAGTTAGCACATAATTAAGATTAGAATTGGGCCAACCCAATTAGGGGCCAATTGGGCTCATGTATGGACTGTGTTGGGCCCAATGAAAGGCCCAAACAATGACCCAACAAGTGGCACAGTCTCCAAGACTATATCAGGCGATGGTACCGCCACCACCAAGACATAGTCTTCCAGGTGGTGGTACCGCCTAGTGTTAGTGCTATAGGCAGTGGTACCGCCAAGACCCGGGAAACCCAAGATGAGACCTTTTTAGGCTCCATGTTTGAATCAACTTGAAGCCTATAAATACCCCTCTCATCCCTGGTTAAACTACACAAGTATTTAGAGTGAAAAAAGAAAGAAACGCTATTGCAATCTTGTGTGAACTCCTCTCCTTCTTCTAAGTGTTAGAATAGTTTGAGAGAGGAATAAGTGGGGGTGTAAGGGTTATCTCCTAAACCCGATAAAAGGAGAAAGAGCTGTAAAAGGTGATTGGTATTCTCCTATTGAAGGAAGACCGATAGTGGATGCCGGTGGCCTCGACGGAGGAGGAATCGGGAGTGGATATAGGTCACGACGACTGAACCACTATAAACTCGGTTTGCATTTACTTTGAGCAATTTACTTTTATAACAAATTGCCTCTCCTCCTTACTGTGCTTTTACTATGTCTACGCTCGTATATGCTTTCAAGTACACATTTTCGAGATCGGGTTTTATAGCACGAAGTTTTTTCTTAAACCGACGTTTTTACCGCTGTAATAATTCACCCCCAAAACCAACACCCCCCCCCCCCGCTCCTCCTCTTAGTGCCGAGTTGTTCCTAACATCAACATGCCGGAGGATCGGGCGATACGCCGAATATCTAAACGATGTGCTAGAAGTTCACTGGAAGCTCGCTAAGAGTTCACCGAAAGTGCGTCGAAAGTTTCACCGGGAGTTCAGATGAAAATTGACATGCTGGACAACTAGATTGCTTGATTGTAATTATTTTAGCCTTAATTGATGTAGTTAGGTATTAATTTGAGTTAGGTTTGGGAAAATTCTTACTAACTTAGTTATGGGCCAATTGGGCTCAAATTAGGACTGAATTGGGCCTATTGTGTGGCCCATTCACCACCACTAGGGCCGGAGGTGGCATCGCTTGAGACTTGGCCTCTTAGGTGGTTTGGGAGGTAGTACCGTCGATCATAAATAGCTATCAGGCAGTGGTACCACCAGAGCCTAGTCTCTGAGGCTTTGTTAAGCGGTGGTACCACCAGACTAGGCGATTGTACCGCTCAGTATCAGAGTGTCAGGTGATAGTATCGCCTAGTACTGGCGATGGTACCGCCAATATCCGAAAACCTGGATGAGACACTTTTTTGCTCTATTTTTTAAGTCATTGGGGCCTATAAATACCTCACTCTTTCCTGCATGAAAGAGTAACAAAGTGTGAACAAAACTCTTAAAGTGTTGGGGTATGAAAGTATTACAAAAGTGTTAAGTGTCCTCCTTCTCTTTCTTTAGATTTGTAATCATTCTAAGAGAGGTGTGAGGTTTGTAAGGGTTATCTCCTAAACCCGAAAAAAGAGAAAGTGTTGTAAGAAAGTGGTTGTCTTCGCCTATTAAAGGAAGATCGTTAGTGGACGCCTGTGGCCTTAACAAGGAGGAAGTGAGAGTGGATGTAGGTCACGATGGTCAAACCACTATAAAACTCGGTTTATATTTACTTTAAGCTCTTTACTTTCATTGCAAACTGCTTTACTTACTACTTTCACTACGCTTACGAATGTGCACTCTAAGTTAAGCTCATTTCCGATACCAATTTTTATCAAACGAGATTTTTGAATCGACGTAAAGTTTTACGATAACACTAATTCACCCCCCCCCCCCCCTCTTAGTGTCGACTTGATCCTAACAAAAATTTGGTCCCGGCTAGAAGAAAGGACTGGAGTCAAGATTTAGAGTATTCATACTCTCACTTATATTAACTGTACCATAGAAGAGATCGGGTCAGGAACTTCCCCGGACACTAATCGTTTATACAGGATTCCCAACGAAGCCAAGGCGCACCTTGGCTCATCTCTAAGACTCTTAGGAGGTCCGGACTACCTCGTCTCAACTTGGGATCTATCTCAAACTTACAAAACAACACCTCGAGAATTATTTCAACCTGACCTTCTCAAGCTCTAACTCACCTCACAGAATCATCACATAAGCCATTTGGACGAGCTTATGCCTGCGAAATAGAATCTAGCCATATCGATTCTCGATGACATCAAGACAATAATAAATAGTTTTATCTATAATTACTTAAGCTTAGTCGTAGTTTTCGTGCATTCATATTGATGTCCTCTTTAATAATTAACATGTTGTCAATTGGTGAAATTAAATTAATATATTTTTGCCTTGTTGATATCATGCATGGTTAGAGGACAATAGAGGCAAACAAAATAGATGATAGATTATGGTTCATGCGTTTGAATGATTTCTTTCATTTTTTATATTCCTCCAAGAGAACCATTCACTTTATAAAAGATCCTAAAAAAATATTGTAACAAAATAATCTCTTATTCTTTTGTTATTGCCGTTTCTTCACGATAAATGACCATAAATATTATAAGCGTTTCCAAAACATTTAGACATAAATTTAATATAAAATAAAATAAAAATTTTATAATGATTTATCATAAAATATATAAGACCTTCATAATTTTCATCCAATATCATTCAAATTCTCATATAAATTGTTTTATAATAATATCTCGAAACTTAGTAAAATTGATAGCTAAGGTCCTGAGAGCTTTATAATTTTCGAGAGCTTTATAATATCTCGAAACATATAGTAACCTTCGAAACACATAAATTGATTGGGACTATAGTATTTTGATTCAGTGATAAAATTATTTAAGTTCGTTCTAAACATTGCAACTGGGAATGTCTATATTTTATTATAATTTTTCAATAAATAAAAATTAATTAATATATATTTTTTTTTTAAAAAAAAAATTATATCTAAATTTAAGATTATGTTAAAAATGATTTGTCACCATTAATATATAAAAATATTCATTTTTTTTGTATAAAATCACTTAAAAACTCTCAAAGAAAATATTTCATGAAATCTGAAGCATATAATAAAATTAATGTCTATAAAAATTAAAATTAATTAGTAACAAAAAACATTAACATTTATAAAAATATTATAACAGGTCTGTATAATTGATTTGATTCAATACATTTGTTTGATCTAATTGAGTTTCGACATTCTCTTGTTAGTAAGAGTATTTTTATCGTTCAAAAAAAAATTAAGATTCTCTTTAAGTATTTCGAAAATTATGTACCGGTGAATAATCAAAAAATTAAAAGATGATTTTCTTAGAAAATATTCATATTTTGAATATTTTTCAATCGGTATCCTTCATTTTGCTTTATACATATAATACCTAAATTGTCCCTCAAATTTTTTCCGTTATTTCAGTTTATTATAATGTTTTGATCATTATAACAAAAATATTATAGTCTATTTAAAAATATTATAAATAATTTAAATAGACTTCTAATCTCAATCAAATTAATTATAAACCTAAAAATATGATATTATAATAATCAATCAACAATAACAATTAAAGAGGTACAATATGAATTCACTTGTAGTTATTTTTCAAACATTTATAATATTTTTACTGCATTAAATAAAAAATATTATTAAAATTTATTTAATATTTTTAGTATATTAATAAAATACTATAATACTATTGAAAAATAAAAATATTATATTAGTTAAAAATGATTAAAAAGACAAAAAAAAAATGAAAAAAACTTTTGAGTGATATTTTAGATTTTTTAAAATTAAAAATATTGTTTGGAAAAAAAAAAGGGCAAAAGGGAAGAGAAAAATACCTAAAAAATAAGTATTTTATAGGAAAATCGTCTAAACTTAAAAATGCTTATCGAAGTACAGATAAATAAAGAATAAATTGTATATTCAAATCAGGGGTACTTTGGTGAAATGAAATCTGACCGCAATTCGTCCAGATCTGACAGAGCTCGTCTTCTCCCCTCTGCCTGTTGTGGTTTCGCCAAAGCATGGCTTCCTCTTCGTCGTCGCCGTCGTCGAAGGGATGGACGAGCGCCAAAGTCTCCCGCATCGCCTCTCGCGTCTACTTCGTCCTCATTATCTTTCAAATCCCTCTTTTCAGGTAATCTGATCTTCCTTTCCCCTTCGAGAAACAAAGAAAGAAAGAAACTCTTACATTTAAGATCCAAATCGCCGCTCGAGTTTTGCTCTGATTGCATATCATCCGCTCCGATCGTGAGTTTTTATCGTATCGTTGATCATTCCTAATATTACTTCCCCTTCTCATCGCGTGCTCCCATCTTCCGTCGTTTCTGGTTATTTACCTCCCGCGATTTCAGAAACAGGTCGGCCACTTGATCTAATGCTGGAACACATCTTATTGTCCGTCACGTCTCAACAACAATTCCTACTGCTCATGCTATTCGTAGTCGGTACGGCCGACTCTTTCCGATCACCAAGAATGCCAGACCAACTAGATGAGCTAGATATTATCAATTTTGTCACCTGAAACCACATATTTCTATCTGCGGTTCTACCACTCGGCATCTATTTCTGTTTGACCTCTGAAACAGAATGATAAGAGTTGTATTTTGAGGAATCAAGAGATGCAAGTAGCCTAGTGTTGTTACTTTTTCTTGACCTATTATGATGCTACTTAACTTTGATCGCAACAAGTCAGCACATGGACTATGCTTTCAGGGACTCTAATAGCAATTAAGCATACGCTGTAGTATGAGAAGTAGAGCCTGCCGTGCTAATTTATATGGAGACATAAGCATGGTTGATGAACACGGAACATCTTCCTTCTGTACCTTTTGAGTAGTACAAAATATTTCTCAAGAAAATAAGATTTGGTGTCCCTCGAACAAGTCTACAGTGCTCCTACTCGACGCCATTCCATGTTTGGCCACCTAAAAATGGTCCTCGAGGGCAAGTCTTATAATGGAAAATCTGCATAATTTAGTCACTCTTGATTAATTGTTAAGATGTTTCATCTCACTTTGCCTTCTGGAACATCCTTGCATTCTTGACTAACCAAGGTAAAATTAATAAGGTCTTGGCCAGGCATATTAGTTTGTGTGTGCTGCTTGTTTTTGTCCTAATAATTGAGATCAAATATGGCAAAAACAGAGTCTAATTCAGTTACTTAATATGAATCTAGAATAATGCTCCTCTAGGCCTAAATTTACTAATGGAACATAAAACTCAGATGCCCTAAGAAAAAAAAAAGAGAGAACTACGCATGGCTAGTTTGAAAAATTATCGAGGGTCATAATTTGAATAATGTAATCTGAACAAAATTCTGATGCTGACTGAGATCTAATTTGGCTCAACTGTTTAATAATAGTAGTTCTCTTCTTTCACTGGTAGTTTTCTATTTTATTCCTCTTATCTCCCTCATTTAACTTAGAAATCTATTCTAAGAACTGTAAACCTGTGACGTATGCGAATAAATTTTGCTCCTGGTGTGAAATTGTGCCATGTGTTTGATTTTTGTTGCGGAGAGCCATTCGGAGACTAGGTATATGAGAAAGTTAATAGGATTCTGATGCTGATATTTAGATTTGGCTGAACTGACTGAGAAAAGATTATTGTCTTCTTGCACCACTGGTTGTTCTCTATCTGTGATATCCTTCTGTTTGCATAATAAAATAATGCATAGAACTGTAAAGTCCATGTATGCAAATGAATTCTTGGCCTACTGTGAATTTTGCCATGTGTATTTGATTAACTCAAGCTTGTACTGAATGAATCCTGTAGCAACTTCCAGGAAATGTGCTATAACTAAAATTCATCTCTTCAATATGTTCAATCTTTTGTGATTAGGTGACCAACAAGTTTCTTCTTCATTCTTGAAACGTTGTGCCTTTGGTGCCTTTGCTTGTTTGTGTCATCTTTTACATCACATCCTGTCATATACATGATTTAGGAATTTGATAATACTTAAAATGCTTATGTGATGGAACCTGCTTTTCCTTTAACATTTATGCAAATAAAATTTCATTAGTAGATTTTCGAAGCATTTTTCCTGTTTTATTTAAGGTGAATACTCTATTACATTTTTTTTAATATTTGAAAAATACAAAATGAGCTTTTCTTTATTTCTTTTTGCTGTATGAGGAACTAAGCCTATATCTAATACTCACAATTTCTTTTTGGTATTATTGACTTAACGAGTCACTTATCTCGTGCTATGGTTGCTTACCTCAGTGAGTGACAATAACCAAGCAAAAAAATATAAAATTTTGTTCTTGAGAGCCATCCAGAGATTAGATATATGATAGTTGACATCCGCTTTGGGCAATAGGCAGTTATGTTAGACCAAATAAGAAAATAAGGTACATTCCAAATGTTGACAAGACAAGCATATATTACTAATGTTCATGCTAAGTGCGCTTTACATGGATGAAAAAAGAGTGGTGTTAATTCATATTATGGTTGTCCAATGTAAAGGATTCATATTCGTTCCATGAGGATTTGGTGTCAAGCAAGCAAAATGTCCAAGCCAAGTCATGCAAAACTACGTTGGAGACTCTACCCGATAAAAACCCCTTGAAAGCATAACTTCATATGGGGGTTCAGGGGATTTAGTTAAATGGCGAATCAACATAGTGCAATTTGTGTTTATGAGAGAGAGATCAAGGTGCACCTTGGGTCCCTTATATAGGGTGGTAAACTACTATTGAGCTTAGGGTTGTAGTTTATGTTGCGAACGGGTTACAGACATTGTCCGACCATAAATGAGATGAGGTCATGAGATTGTGCATCAAATTTGGGGATCACGGAGTAACGACTACATCGAGTAGGCCTCCATTGGTGCCACGCAATTCGTCTCATGGGTTCAGGTATCTTATGACACATCAACCAAAACAGTTGAGGTGTCGACAAAGTGATGATAAGATGTTGACCAAATAGCGGCGATGTATCGGTCAGGTGGTGACGATGTGCTGGCTAAGAGATGATGACATGTTAGCCATATGTTGATGAAGTGTGTCCACATGTTATCGTCCCCATATCATGGCAAATTTCATTTTACTCGTCTTTGATGCCGTCGTTAATTGATCATGAATTTGTTAACGAGACCCAAATGGCGATTAACTATACAAGAAACTATTATGTCAAATTGTGAAAATCTATGTTTAAGTTGGGCATTTCCTTCTAGTGCTAGTTACTAGATGGAAAGGAATATCATTTAGTTGTTTTTTTTTTTTCTTTTGAACAAAGATTATCTGCACCCATTATATTCTATTAGAAAGAACTAAGATTTTAAAATATTTTGCTCTAACTATTAGTGAGATTTATCTGTTTATTATTTGGCACTTTTAGGATCCCATGCAGATCGGGGATGTGTACGACACCGATACAAGTAACATCTTCACAATTGATCGCAAATGAAATATTCCCTCCATCTGTCGTGAAGGCTCTCCTGTACCCTGGAGCCGTCGTCCAGGGTCTCATTACCAACATGGCCTTGCCAAGCTGGAGCGGTTTGCTCGACATGTATAACCTGACAGAAGCGAAAAATGCAGCGCCAAATGTGGATCTCCAGCGTCTAGAGGTCCATCAGAGAAATGCAGTTAATATTCATTCTTGAATTTAACCTGATTTGGGTTGGCGTGTGTATCCAGGTTCTTGCAGGTAGCTACTTCTCCGTAGCAGGGGCACTAGTTGGTCTGATAAATCCCGGCAGGATGACCTTATTCGGAACACTTCTCATTGTTTGGGGCCTTGTGAAAGAAGGTGTGCTTGGAAAAGTAGCAAATGCAGATCTCTATGTCTACCCGACGATTCTGGTAGCACTAGTTTGTGCTTTCTCATCCATCAATTACAAGGCGAACAAGGCGGTGATGAGAGGTCAGGCTGCTGCAGCCATTGCTAAACCGTTGAAGAGTTCTGCCAAGTCGAAGCTTAAATAGTTATTTGCTTCGGAGTTTAACTTTGAACATTCAAATCTCAGGTGCTGACTTTTGGAATCTGTTGTATCAGTAGTACGACAGACATGAACAACTTTCAGCTTAATTTAAATTATTGTTATATTTTACAAAAAAGATTAAAGCATCCCACATAATCTAATTCAGATGTTCGATCGAGTGGATCGTATTATGATTTATCTATTTTTATTGAAACAGAGTGAATCACAGTTGTTGAAAATAGGTTCTAATTTGGCTTTTGTGATTTGTCCTTTGAAAAAAATAAATAATTAAAAACCTCTTAAATTTTATAGTGTTTTTTTTCCCAAAAATGTTCCATTGAATTTATAAAAAGATCAAAAAAACTCGGATAGTATCGTCATAAAAATAAAATCGTGTTAGGGCTAAATCGATAGGACATTTTGAAAAGAACTGTAGTGAGTTTTTATTTTACAATCTTTTTGAATAGTTCAACAATTCAATAACTAAACTCCTTTCAAAAACGGATAATATTTTAGTGTTAATTATTATTTAATCAATCATAATAAATTATTATAATTCTTTTATTTTTAAAAAAATTACCTAAACATTAGATATCATTAAATATTAAAAGTTCTTTCCTAATTTATTTTGATTTATCAATACCATCAACTCCTACAAACAGATCTATCAAAAGAAGGTTACATTTTATCTTTTAAGCTTCGGATATTATAATTTTCTTTGAGAAATTATCATAATCGGGTTTATAATGTTGATTAATAACATCATTTTAATAAACTTTGTTTTATTTATTCCTAACAAGGTATTTGTTAATATAAAATTTTACTTTTTACTTATTCTTTATGGATTGTGGCATTCGTAATCATTTATTTTAAAACTTATTTTTTGTTATCGTTAATCCGTATGGGTGACTTTGATACAAGGCATTGCACCTCATACATATTCTTTGTTCCCCGGCTTGTCTTTTATCATCTTCCAATAAGGCCATAAGATATCAGATATGATGTTTTGTTCTCATCAGGGAAGAAAACGACATTATCTAAATTAATAACATGGCGTACTGTAACTTTGTTGCTGTCATCATTCATATATATATATATATTCTTGGTCATCTAGAATGCCTTCTGACATCCCAAAAACTATCCGAAAGGAAATTCGATATTTTATCTATCAAACATATACTGCAAAAGGATGAGGGTTGTTTCGGAAGCCCATGATGCTTGCCTGACGTTTAAGAGAAAAAGTGACCAAGTTCAATTGGTACATATTAAAAATAAATGGCTAAAATCAATCATCATGGTACATACACTAGAAAAACTTGTTTCAATTAAGAGATAATAATAATGGCTCTGCTTTGTTTCTGGTTTGCATTATATCATAATATGATGAGTTGTCGGGAGGTAAGCAAGGGGTAATATAGAGATTGATGATGAATTTGCCAATACACCACATCTTTGGTTCTCAGCGCGTCCCTCCCAACCACGTTTCATGATGTATGTCAACTGCTCAGAGAGTTCACTATCGTCGTAGCTTAGGCTCAAAGTTGGGAGAAAACAACAAACGTAGCAAATACCTAAAATTGCAAGAATTAACATATATAAAATTTGCATCGAGGGACAAAGCAAATACGATCATTCAATAATGTAGCTCACCAACGTCCAAATGCAAAACAGAAGAGTTTGCAGCGGATAGCGAGGCAGCCATTTTTTCTCGCTTCAAACACAACAGACCTCTAAATAGACGAGCAATATAAAGGTCTTGATTAAAGTGATGAAGCCCAAAGGCACTTAAATTACACAAACACACACAAAAAACAATCGCGAAAGACGATGTCACATTTCACTAGCTGCTTTCCTCCAATGTTATTCATGTTTAGAACATCAAAATGTAAACAACTAAAAAACTTATGGCTGGTCACTCAAAACGTAATTCTATCATCAACAGCAGGAGCCATCAAACACTACAATACTTGTGCCCATTATCAAAACAAAATGAGACAAATAAATATTGATCATAATTACCTCTTGATATCAGACATAGAACGTGTCAATCGATCTCCCCAACCCCGAAGATAGGCTGAAACAATCCACAGGAATGGAATACAAAAGGACAGATCGAATGAAAGATCTTAATGTAGCTTCAAGGGAACGAGCCAAAGAGCATAAAGGAGAAAGCTCATCGACCAGATTAAGAAGCATAGCCAGAGTACGAAACCAGTCCATCAAAACAAGTAAAAGAATGATCCAGAAAAACAATCGAGGATGAAACTCGTAAAAGGTAGTCATCAGACTACCACAGAAAATGATAGCATAGAATAAAAATACTCAGTCCCTTAGATGTTATTCAGCATTATATCTGCGATCATATCCGCAGAATCATTACAGGTCTGTAGGATCATCACTGTTGTCTTATCTGCCAGACGAGCAGACATTAAACATCTGATATTAAATAGTAATTCAGATCAAAACAAAAGGGAAAACAAACAGTTCGCGAAAGTAAACGACGAAAGATAGTTAGACTTACAACGTGTCAATCGATCTCCCCAACCCCGAAGATAGGCTGAAACAATCCACAGGAATAAAATACAAAAAGGACAGATCGAATGAATGATCTTAATGTCGCTTCAAGGGAACGAGCCAAAGAGCAAAGAGGAGAAAGCTCATCGACCAGATTAAGAAGCATAGCCAGGAAAAAAGAAAGATAAGATCTCATTAAAAGATATTCAAAATGGGTATCAGATGAAAAAAAAATTCGAACTAAATGCTTCCGTTAGTTCGGAAAAATCATCAAATATAAAAGGTAAAGATCATAAAGAAGCGTCAGGGAGTTGCAGGTTATTAACTTGCTAGCGAGGCTTTCGACAACCAACTCGTTGACGTCGTAACTGGTGACTCTTCGAACGTTCTCTTAGACGACGATGTCGCCGTAAAAGAAACCCCAGTTCTGCTTCTCTCCATCTGCAGATTTAGAAGGAAGATTGGAGGGGGAGACACGAGGAATATTAGAGAGAGGATTTAACCAGAGATGGCCGAGTAGAAGAGACGACGGCGGTATGTGTATCAGCGAACGGGCAACGCTGGTGAAACTGACACCGAGTCCCACTTATTTATAGGCAGGAAGACGACCTCCGAGTCACATCGACGGCTGAGATATTTCATTGTTAAGCTTCGACGGTGAAGATGAATACCAGGAAAAACCCTAATTGATCAGTTGAGTGCGGCTCGCAGGGTCGGGTTGGGTCGGTCCGTGAGGATGTTGTGGGCTTTTAGCCTGCTTCGTCGGGGGCGGCCGAACACTTGGGACGGTCCGTGAGGGACGACCGTTCGAGCTCTCAAATTTCTAGTGCAGTGAGAACAGGTTTAATAGTGTCGACGTCGATTAATGGGCCGCTGGGATGGAAAATTAACCAGCACCAACTTCATGTCCTATAAGAGATTGACTACTCTACCCACGTGCCTGAAATCAATGCTGAATTGACGACATCGCCATGACAACAAAATTGAAGGACTTTGATTTGCAGACATAATACATTAGAAATTAAGATTTAATGTCAGAAATTTAGTTGTGATGTGACTATCAAGACTCAGCATCTTGATAGGGGATATTACTGTCACCTTGCACTCTCTTCAAATATGAGAGAGAAAATAAAAGTTTTTTTCATTATTTATGATAAAAAAGATAATTATTTTTTTTTTTATTGATGAGATGGATAATCACAGCCTACCCTTTAAAATCAGATATAAAAATTAGTCTTTCAAACAAAAAATAATATTTTTCTTATATGGTACAATCAATAAAACAAAAACTTTATAAGTTTACTCTATTGAGGTAGATAAATTATTATGAGCAAGATTTATCACAAAGGTATAGTATCCACAATGGGCTCGCTAATATTGTACTTGTTAAAAAATCTAAAGAAAGTTTTAAGAATGTGTGTTGATTATATCGACATCAATAAAATATGTCTAAAGGATAGTTATCCTCTTTCTCGTATTGAACAATTGGTCGATACTATCTCGGGTTATGAGCTACTCACTTTTATGGATGCATTATTAGGATATAACCAAATAAAGATGATACCATAGCATTAACCTTGGGATCGACGAAGATTGTAGCTGATCCTATTTTAGCTTTTTGTGTATCTCTTTGTATTTACTTAAAATCATTGTCTTTGTTGCTATGTATTGAATGACCTACTAGAGTATTTCAGATACCGTCATCGGTAACCTCTCTACCAACGACCAAAAAAGACAAAGGACTTGAGTCCTATCATGAATGTCTATATGATAAGTGATAGGTGTACATCTTGCACTACTCAGATCTGGTTAGTAAATTGAGCGAGGAAGTCCGAGAGCGTCTCCTCCTCCCTTTCCTAAGAAGTATTGCTATTGATGATTCCAAGCATATAGATCTGATAATACAATTCCTTTATCATTGGCTAAGGCAAGTATTGCTATTGAGTCGTGTTATTCGAGTTGAAAAATATAAGAGCAACATGCTAAAAGATGGCAAAAAAGATACTCAAGCACTAGATTAGAAAGAACATTGACTTATATATAGAAAATATGATAGTCAAAAGCAAAACGGCTGATTCACATTTAACAAATTTAGTCGAGATATTTGAAGTTATAAAAAAATTCAACATGCACCTCAATCCAACCAAATATATTTTCGGAGTCAGTTCGAGAAAGTTACTCGGATTCATTATTCACTAAAAGGGAATTGATGCAAACCCTGAAAAAATTCGAGTGATATTGGAGATGCGCCCACCTCGGTTAATAAAGGAAATCCAACCGTTAATAAGATGAATAGTATCGCCCAATCTATTTCTATCCCAATTAAGTGATAAGTGTCTAGCTTTCTTTTGGGCATTAAAAAACTTAAAATGCTTCCTATGGACTAAGAGTGTAAAGAGGTTTTTGAAAAGTTGAAGCACCATCTCCTAATTACCACAACTCCCCTCTTCTATCTCGGGTTAAACTCTAAGTCTCTACTTATACCTATAGTCACCACCAACTCAACTGTCAATTCGATGCTGGTTCGGGATTACTCAAGAATTCAAAAGCACATCTATTATGTTAGTCATGTTGTAAGTGAGCCTGAAGAACGATTCTCTCCTATCGAGAGGCTAATATTTGCACTGATACTAGCAGCAAGGAAACTCCGACTATTTTCAAATGCACTCTATATTGTAATTATCGACTAACCACTTAGATAGGTCATTTCTCGATTTAATATCTTAGGATGATTATTAAAATGGTTAATATAACTAGAAGAGTTTGACATCCGATATATGTCAAGGACTATTAGGAAACATTAGGTAGCATCATATACATAGCGAAAGATTGGAGTGCGAAAAATTGTAAAATTAAAAAATTGCACGTATTATGTAAGATGTATTACCTAGGGAGAATGTATATCGCTAAAAAATCTCAGATCCATATGAGAGAATGAAGGAGGTCTACTGTCATCATCTCTAGCAATGATCCACACAATAGATGGGTTGATGACGCTCCTCAAATCGTAGCACGATCTCATATCTACTTGTGTGGGGACACTAGGGAAATCATGTAGGTGTTCATTGGAGAATGAGTTCACTGAATGATCCGCTTATGAAATACTGGTTAGTTAATGATACCTCATCATCAAACAACGATTCTGTAGTCCTAGTTGTATGTTTGGTTTTTAGACTTGAGACCCTAAGGATACCCTGTATGAGTACTCCACTCTTTGATATCAGACTTATATGTTTAGAAGTTTCAAATCTAGTACAGTCGATCATCAAGAGTGGTAGCCAACCTTAAAAATATAATTAAATATAAAAAAAATTATCCATTCTCGATATCAAAAGAAGTTTTAATAGGTGCAAGTAATGGCCAACTCAGTATTGAGCTTAGACGGTCACATATATATGATGGATGACGCGACGAATAAAGGATTAGACATGTGATATCCAATAAGCCCCTGTTTTACTAGATTCTTTTGGTGAGACCCAATAGAGCGTAGAGTGGTTATTGAATGGAGATATAATATCCAATATGTCAGGGTAATTAGATGAAGATATAATATCTAATAGGGCAAAATTCATTAGGGTTAAGTTGAGAGGGCTTTCTATAAATAGAAGAGGGGCCAAAGGGTCATAGGCTAGACTCCATTGGCCGCCCATCTCCTATTCTCCTTCCCTTCCTTTTCTCCTCTACCATCAGTCTTATTTGGGGCATGAGAACAGTAAGAAGGGTCGACCCCCTTCTTATTTTTGCTACTACGTGATGGTGTGCGAAGGCGAGGAAAGAATGCATCGTGAGAGGAGGTGCGTTGCCACTTTATCTAGTGTGTGGATCACCGTTAGAGAGGAGTTTACAATAGCTCCTTCATTTATGGACTAAAATCTACAGATCGGAGATATACAATCTCCCATAAATGCGAATGTCTCACATGTGTTATGCAGTTCTCAATTTTACGAAGATCATATATGATTCTTTTGGAAAACTAGTTTTTGTTTTATTTTTCTACTACACATGTTATGCTCCCCAAGGTTTCCCAATAAGGGAAAAAATTACAAGTTAAACTCAGTCGGGATGGAATACTTAACTCATAAGTGATCCAAAAGTGATGCACTCATTATTGAATCGCAATCATGTGAGCTTTTGTTAGAACCCTTGCGGATTCTAAGCTTGGGGTTGATCTCTTTAGGGGATCGGCCTCCTCGGAACTCTATAGGGGTTCCTTCCTCTATGTTGTTGCTCAAAAGCTGCTAAGAAGATTCATCTATTGCTTATTAAAATAGGATAAATACATGATTATTTATATGGCTTTTAAACCTCAACTCCTAATAGGGCTCCTACTCAAGACTCCTACTTCTAACCAACTCATAATAAGACTCCTACTCTAAGAAGCAACCTCCCAACTAACCCTAACCCTAGTCGGCCTCTTCACCTCTTTAATAGGGGTCAACTAGGTAGTTTTACATGAATGCCCCTTTCAATGAAACTTAATTAGGACTCTCCGAGCTAGAGTCCTAACAGACCCGTCGTCTTCAAATTAGCCTTGTCCTCGAGACTGACGATCCATGAATTCTGAAAATTTGATCTTCAAGTCGTCATAGTTCTCCCAAGTGGCATCTTCTCCCAAGTGGCATCTTCTGCTAGTAGGTTCGCCCACTATATTAGCACTTCAGTAGTGGGTCGTTATCATCGAGTTACGATCTGTCGATCAATAATGACACTCGGCTGGGTTTGGAGTTCTCCTTGGGTAGTCATATTTGATAGATGACTTTGGGCTATCTCATTTTGTCCCAACTTGAGCTTTAAACACGATACATGGAAGACTAGATGGATTCGGGAACTAGCGAGTAAGTCCAATTTGTATGCTAACGCTCCGATGTACTCCAAAATTTGGTAGGGTCCTTAGAACCAAGGTGAAAGCTTCATAGATGCTTTGGTCTAGATTGATGTTTGCTTGTATGGCTGGAGTCATAGGAAAACCCAATCTCCTACTGAAAATTCTCTTTCGCCTTTGTGTTGACCATATTATTGTTTCATCCTTGCTTGAGCTTTTCCTTGTGATGAGGGAAGCTCTTCGATAAAGTCCATTGATATATCAGTCCATATTGAGTCTGAGACAGGTAAGGGTTGCAGCTTTCCGGGACTTGCCACTGTCTTGCCTTTATGTCTTTGATATACATCATATTGTGCCACAAATTTAGCAATAATATTTTTCATCCTTACCCAATAAAAATTTTATTTAATTCTCTTATAAGTTCTAAGGAACCCGGAGTGCCCGGCCGCAGGTGTGGAATGCATCTCTTGAAAGATGATTTTTATGCAAGTATAATTTGGCATAAGCACAATGCATCCCTTATAGCACAATTCTTTTGAGTCTCATTTATAATGAGCCATGAAGTTTGATACTTCCTCTAAATTTTTATGATCTTACTGGTCTCCGGATCTTTTTGTCATTCCCTCTTAATATCCTCAAGGAAGTCGCTTATTGGAAGTGAAACGATCGAAAATTCAGCTTGCTCGGGTAGTCATAAAAGCGCATTTGCAACAACATTCTCTTTCCCTTTCTTATAAGTTATTTCATAATCATATCCAAGAAGCTTTGTTACCCATTTTTGCTGCTTGGGGGAAGATATCTTCTATCTAAGAAATATTTTAGGCTTTTATGGTCGGTCTTGATTTGAAAGCGTCGCCCAATCAAGTACGGTCTTCATTTGGTCACCACATGCACAATCGTAAGCATCTCCTTATCGTAAATAGTCATCTTGAGATGGGAATGAGATATTGCCTTACTGGTATAAGTGAGGGGGCAACCATCTTGCATTAGTATAACACCAATTCTAACTCCGGAGGCATCGACTTCAATAACAAAAGTCTTGCCGAAGTCGGGTAACGCTAGTATGAGTGTTGTCATCATTGCGACTTTAAGTTCGTCAAAGGCGATGGTGGCTTTGTCTGACCATTGGAAAGTATCTTTTTTTAGCAAGGAAGTAAGGGGTGCACTGATCTTTCCATAGTTTTTCATGAACTTGCAATAGTAGCCTGTTAAACCGAGAAAGCCGCGTAGTGATTTTATGTTCCTCGGGGTCGGCCAGTTCTGCATTACTTCAATTTTGGAGCGGTCCACCGATGCACCTTCCTCTGATATGATATGCCCAAGATATTCTACCTTATGTTAAAAAAAAGCTATACTTTGATTTTTTGACAAAAAGAAAATATTCTTGTAAAATCGTCAAAATAAGTCGGAAGTGTTAAAAATGACTTTCAAGAGAAGGGTTGTAAATAAGGATATTGTCGAAAAAAACCAGCATAAACTTATGAAGATAATTCCAGAAAATATCATTCATAAGGCTCTGGAAGGTGAAGGGAGCATTAGTGAGACCAAAGGGCATTACAAAAAATTCGTAGTGATCGTTGTGTATTCAAAAGGCAATCTTCAGTATGTCTTCTTCGCACACTCATATTTGATAATACCCGGATCGAAGGTCCAGCTTTGTGAAGACTTATGCTCCATTTAATTCATCAAGCAATTTATATATTACTGGATTATGGTATTTGTCCTTGATGGTTATGCCATTGAGAGCTCGGTAATCAATGCATATTTATCATGTTCCGTCTTTCTTTCATACGAGGAGCACTGGTGAATAGTAAGGGCTACAACTTGGTCGAATAATTCCTATTTCAAGCATCTCTTTTATAATCATTTCTATTTCATCCTTCTAGATATGTAGATACCGATATAGCTGAGCATTTGCTGGAGGTTTGTCTGGAAGAATCGGTATATAATGATTACGTCGACGGGTAGGAGGTAGGTTGTGTGGTTCATCAAATATATCTAAAAATTCAATAAGCAAAGGAAGTAGGTTTGGATCTTCAAATTCTGTTTGCTCTCCCTTAGTTTACTACACAAGTTATACAAAAAATCCACTGTATGCTTTGTGCAAAACCTTCTCCATTCGTTGTGTGTAAATCATCATTACGTCGCCCCCCACGTTTCCCGTACATTATCACGTGTTTCCCCTTATTGTAAAATTTCATAATTAGTTTCATAAAATTTTAGGAAACATCACCTAATATCATCAGCCATTCGATGCCAAGCACGGCCTCATAATCATCCAGAGGGAGGAGGAAGAAATTTGCAATTATCTCTTAGTCCTGCAACAACAGTTTCCCCCATGGGCACCTATGATCATACTTCAAAATTCGTCCGTCGATGACCTTAACATCAAACCTACTGCAATTCTCGATAGGTAAGGTCATTCGAATAGCGACCTTGTTATTCATAAAATTATTAGTGCTCATGGTGTCAATAAGAATGGTGATTGGTTGTTGCTTCAGAAGTCCTCCCACTTTCATCGTTTGCGGGTTCGCATAATCGACTAGGGCATGCATCATAATATCGACTGCCTGCTGTTCTTCATCCGTGACCTCTTCCTCATGCTCTTGGACCTCCTCCTCCATATCTTCAAGTGGTTTAATCAGTAGGAGATGGCCCCTTTTGCAGTGATGATTATGGTTCCATGGCTCGTCACAATGCCAACAAAGACCCTTTGCCGATCGGTCATATAGTTCTTCTCTTGTCAATTTTTTTGGCAGTGAAGGATAGCTGGGAGCAGAAGGATGTTTATATGCATAAGCCTAAGAGAGGTTCTCATCCTCTGAGCATCTTAGTTGAGTTGTTCTTCTTGTATTCGGGCGAAAGAAATCACAGTTGTCACGGTACGAGGCTACCACGCCTTAACTTGCCCTTTTATCTTTGAGTTTGAGTCCTTCAATGAATATTCTTAACAATCGACGGTCAGTCCAATCAAAAGCAAGGTAGGATAGCTTCTCAAATCTGGTTTGGTACTCTTGAATTGTAGAGGTTTGTCAAATCTTTGTGAGTTGACCATCAATATTTTCATACTTCGTAGGTCCGAAATGATTCAACAGTGCATTCTTAAATTGATTTCATGTTAGAGCCCCATGATTATTTTTCAGCCAATTATACCATTGAATAGCATCTCCTTCAAGGTGGATGACAATAATTTCCACCATAGCATCATCCAATGTTAGGTAGTAGCAAAAGTAACGTTCGATGTATGAAATCCACCTCGCTGGGTCTCCTTCTTCCCATCGCGGGAAGTCCACCCTTATACGTGGCTGAAACATGTCCAAGGGTTGCCCCTTCTTCTCTAGAAGCCTCTATAAACTCTCTCCTCATTGAAATTTGGTTGGACTCGATGGTTGTCCAATTCTGAATTCTGCAAACAAAGCGCGTAATTTGTCTTCCAAGCGTGATTCAAGCCGCGATTCAATCCGAGATTCCAATGCTTCAAATTTGGCATTAATTGGATCTTGAGAAGCCATAGCATATGCCTGTAGATTAGAGATGTCTATGTCTTTTTTTTATTGATGGGTTAATGGCATGAGGTGGTAGTGTTAGGATCGAGAGCACTAAGGGGGGGGGGGGGTGAATTAGTGCAGCAGAAATCTTTCAGCGATTAAAAACGAAAGCTGCGTTCGTTCGATAAAAACTATTTTGATGCAAAAGCCAATTCTAAGATTACTTATGATTAAGTGCAGTTTATGTCTAAACACAGTTTGCGTCTAAGCGCAATTTATGCAGTTTGCAGTTTGTGTCTAAACGTAGTTTACGTCTAAACTCAGATTGCGTCTAAGCGCAGTTTGCGTCTAAGCGCAGTTTGCGTCTAAGCGTAGATTGCGTTTAAGCGCAGTTTGCGTCTAAACGCAGTTTACGTCTAAGATCAGATTGCGTCTGAGCGCAGTGCAGTTTGCGTCTAAACGCAGTTTTACGTCTAAACACAGTTTTACGTCTAAACGTAGTTTTACGTCTAAACGCAGTTTGCGTCTAAACGCAGTTTTACGTCTAAACGTAGTTTTACATCTAAACGCAGTTTGCGTCTAAACACAGTTTTACGTCTAAACGTAGTTTTACGTTTAAAAGTAGTTTACGTCTAAAACACAGTTTTACGTCTAAACAGAATCAAGACGTAAACGTAAACTGCAAAGAAACTCGTTCGCAGAAATCAGTTTGCAATTATAAACAGAATCAAGACGTAAACGTAAACTGCAAAGAAACTCGTTTGTAAAAGTGCAGAAGACAGTTTACAGTTATAAATAGAATCAAAACGTAAGTGTAAACCGCAATGTAGAGATCGTACGAAAACACCGATTTACGTCTGAATGCATATTTGAAAAGAACAGAACTTAGAAACTTGTTCGTAAAGGCGCAGAGAGCAGTAGCTATGTAGGAGGTTTGCAGTAATGATAAAGTGCTCAAAATAAATGCAAACCAGAGATTTAGAGTGGTTCGGTCAGTCTTGACCTACTCCACTTTTGGCTTCCTCCACCGACGAGGTCACCGACGTCAACTAGAGGCCTTCCTTCAATAGGCGAAGGCCAACTACCCTTTTACAAATTCACTCCTTTTGACGGGCTTAGGAGACAACCCTTACAGAAGTTTTCTCTCCTCTCTTTACAACTCAAACTTGAAGAATAGAAAGAGGAGAACTAGCAGTTTTGAGCTCTAAGAAACACAGAAAGATAGCAAGATTTCGAGTGTGTGTTCTATTCTTTCAGTGCTGAATGGGTGGGGTATTTATAGGCCCCAACCCAGTTCAAATTTGGAGCTCAAAACGGTCAAATCCCGGAATTCCGGGATCAGGCGGTTGCACCTCCTGACTGGAGAGGTTGCACCGCCTGGCAGAGCTCGAAGACTGAGCCTCTGGGCGGTGCCACCTCTGTCAGGGGCGGTTGCACCTCTCTGCCAGAGCTCGAAGACCGAGCTCAGGCGGTTGCACCGCCTGACTGGAGAGGTTGCACCGCCTGGCAGAGCTCGAAACTTGAGCTCTGGCGGTGCTACCTCTTGATAGAAGAGGTTGCACCGCCCAGTCTTGCTCGGAGACTGAGCCTGGGCGGTTGCACCTCTTGGCTGGGGCGGTTGCACCTCCCAGCTTTTGTTGGGAGAACCTCTCCTGGGCGGTGCCACCTCTGACCCTGGCGGTGCCACCTCTTTCACTATTTCAGCTCACTTGGTTTGGCTCCAAACTTGGCCCAAACCAGTCCGAACTTGGGCCTAATTGGCCCCTACTTGGGTTATAGGATTAACACCTAATCCTAACCCTAATTAACGTGCTAACTATGATTTTAAAGACATTTTCTAAGCTATTACAAAGTCCGCAAGTCAAGACTTCTTCTAGCGAGCTTCCGGCAAACTTCCGGCGGTCTTCCGATGAACTCTCGGAAACCATTCTACGGACTCCCGGCAAGCTCCTAGACTTCACGATTTGATCTTAGCGAGTTCCAACGAGCTTCTTCGGCAAGCTCCGATCTTTCTCGGCGAGCTCCGCGAACTTCCAACGAACCTTCCGGCGAGCTTCCGAAAATCCTTCGGCAAGCTCCCAACTCATTCTCAGCTAGTTCCGGTAGCATTCCCGATGAACCTTCGGACTTCCGTCGAACTCTCGAACTTGCAACAAATCCTTCGCGCTTGACTCCGACACTTTGTTTCACTTTATGTCTTCATCGTTATCATAGTTAATCCTGCACAATTAAAGCAAAACTTTGATCGAGACAATTAATCATAAGCAATTTACCAAGTTGTCCGGCATGTCATTGGTCCCTCGACGCTTCGTCTGATTCTTCGGCGCATCGTCCTTTCCTGCAGCCTATTGCCCAATCGGCCTGTTGACTCCGCAACTCCGATATCCTTGGCACAATACCCGCTCTTCTTGGCCCGATGCTCGAGTCCACGGCCCGAAGCCTTCTGTCGATACGTCGACCGATCTACCGGCCCGACGTCCAATCTTCTGACATGTTTCTCCGGCACAACATGATTTTCCTGCTCTAATTGTCTCATCCTGATCAAAGCATCCTGCGTCACTCAAAACGCAGATTAAATCATATATCAAGTAGTTTCATCATCAAAATACGAGATTCAACAATCTCCCCCTTTTTGATGATGACAACCACTTGATGACGGAGTTAAACTTAACTCCCGGAGTTTAAACAAACTCCCCCTATCAATATGCCATATTGATAGAAACTCTTAGATTAAAAAATCTAAGCAACATGTCATCATAAACGGAGTTAACCTTAACTCCCAGAGTTTAAACAAACTCCCCCTATCAATATGCCATATTGATAGAACCTTGAATTCAAACTGAATTCAAGTCATTGCAATATTCATCATGAATACTTGCAACACGTTATCATGAACTTATGCATAAACTTATGCATGTCATGTCATCAAATACTTCTCCCCCCTTTGGTTCAACTCATTGCATGAAAAACATAATATCAAGTTTTATCATCATGCAATTTTGCTAGAAAATATAGCAAGTGTTGAATCATGCTTAGAATATTCAAGCTATCAAGTTTTAGATATGCAAGTTTTATAGCATACAAGATAGCACTTGGTATGAAAATTAGAGATGTTCAAGATAGCAAGTTCTACATCATGCAAGCTAGCAAATTAGAGATGTTCAAGAAGGCAACTCTTGCTTCTTGAAATATGAAAATTTTGTCCACTTTGCTAGATGCGCAAGTTAGCATGTTTTGCTTCTTGAGATAGGCAAGATAGCACCTTTATTCTTTTTGTTTCTTAAGATGTTCAAGATAGCAATTTCTTCTCTTTTGAGAAGTGAAAATTTGCTTTCTTCTTGAATTGTGCATGCAAGTTATCTCCTCCTTAGTCATTGTCAAAAAGAAGGGAAAACCCTTTCCGTCAATTTCTAAATCATGACAAAGGTGAGTAATCATTTTTATTTCAAAATTCCATAATTGAGATAAACCTTGAATTCAAATCAAGGCAATTTTAATCAAGGTTCATATCATATGCAATACATTACGTAGAAAGCATAAGTATTGCATGCATCATTTTAGCAACAAATCGTAGCATTTCATCACATGGCAAGATATCATCAAGTAGAATTACGATGCAAGTTCTTGATATCTTAACATGATGAAAATTCAAATATGACACTTATAGTATCAATTCATATATTTCTCCCCCTTTAACATCAACAAAAGGAGAAGTAGCTCTAGCTATTTTAAAATATATGCAAGTTTTTATAACATGAAGCTATATTTTCATCACAACATATAAGCACAAAAGCATAGCAAGATTCTTAGGTTCAATCATGGCAATTCAACACTTGCTTCATGTGCAAGATTGCACTTGCTTTTCTTTGCATGTTCTAACTAGCAAAAGCTTTCTCCCCTTTGTTTTTGTCGAAAAGAAGGGAGAAATCAATGGCCAAAAATTTTTAATTATTATACAGGCCATATTACAAAATCTTGTCATGATATCAAGAAAGTTCAAGAAGGACATGATCCATTCAACAAATCCTTTTAATAGGGCAAAGAAATTATATAACCAAGAATCATGATTAAAATATTTCAATATCATAGATCAAGTCATGATTCGTGATTCATCATAAAGCAAATTAATTTTCAGTCATCACATAAGGCATTTAAAGAATTTTTGAAACATAGAAGAATGATTAATTTAAGCATGTAATGTTTCAATCAAAATCAAGTCATGAATACCAATACTTTCATATTGTGAGTATCAATTCATGAATACCAAAAGATATTATTTGTGATTTCAATTTTGCAAGATCATGATTATGATTTAGACATAACTTATTCAAATCAAATCGTCAACTTGAAACTCATAATCAAGTCATTAAAATTAATTTCGAAATTCATAAAATATCATGAAATCAAAAGACAAGTTGCATTTCATCTGAAGAACTCCTTTTTGATAAATGTAGGGAGCATAATGAACGATCTTGATTTATAAAGAGCTTCATGTTATAATTATCAAGATCATGATTTTAATAATTATTCTCTTTAGCAAAGAATCACAAAAGCACTTTATTTTTGCATAAGAAATCTCATTGTATTATGATTTATAAATTCTTTTTCTGCACATGAATCATAGGAGATATGTATGTGAAACAAATCTTTGCAAGCAAAGACACTATCATTCATATTTCAAGATGGAATTTATAAGCATGAATCATTTCATCAAATCCATTTTAGAAAAATATTTTTCATAAGTGTATGAGAAAATCCGATTGTTAGGATACCAATTGTTAAGTGAATCCGAAAATGAAATT
Organism: Musa acuminata AAA Group; assembly: GCF_036884655.1. Taxonomy (NCBI): domain Eukaryota; kingdom Viridiplantae; phylum Streptophyta; class Magnoliopsida; order Zingiberales; family Musaceae; genus Musa; species Musa acuminata. The sequence goes on along the minus strand of NC_088329.1, from coordinate 28,728,749 downwards.
AGTACTTTCATGCATTCGGATAAGATTTTGCTATAGATTTTCAAGTTTAATTATGAAGATAAAACATGCTCATGATCATAAAAATTTATGTATCCAAAACATATAATTTCCAACATGTTATAGTGTAAAATCATCATGGCAATTAAGTGTTTTGAACATTGAATCAAGAATGTCCGAAAAATAATCTTAACACATTCATGCATTCGAGCACATTTTTGCCATAGTTTTTCAAATATACTCATGAGAATAACACATGCTTATCGTTGGCTTAAAATCTCATGCATAAAATTGTTAATCAAAATATTTAATTTCATCATTATGCATTTCTTCAAATCAAACATGATCTTTAATCAAAATCGAGAAATAACAATGGAAATCAACGTAATACACATTATTACTTCTTAACCATGATTTCATATTTTCAATCAAGATCATTTTATTTGTTTGCAATATTATCATTTTCGAAATTACTTAGTATGATCATAATAATTTTTTTTTTTAACATGTAATTTTTAAGAAAATTAATTCTAAACTAAAAGAGAAAAATACATCATGAAAGCATCAAGTAATTTCAAAATAAATTAGGGGGATTTCGATTACCTCATCATTGTAGGCTGTTAAGGCGTAGTTTGCCGCCTTGCTTTTGTTGACTTTCTCTTCTTCGGAGGAGCTCAATTCATCCTAATTTTTGTTCTTCTTCTTGCGTTTAAAGCAAGTAGTTTGATTCTTTTTGCTTTTTAATTTTCGTTTCATTTGTAGTTTAAGTTCACCATCACTTGAGCTTATGCTCGAGTGGTCTTCAAATGTTCTATGTCCCAAATCCTTCCTGTTCTTTGGAAGGTTGTTTTGTTCATCATTGTCCTCATCACTTGAGTCATCGCTCAAGTGGCATTCATTTGTCCAGAGTTCCAAATCCTTCTTGTTCTTTGGAAGGTGATTATGTTCAATATGTTCATCATGTGCATTGTGCACCATTTCATAATTCATCAATGAACCAATTAGTTCTTCAAGTGGTAAGTTGTTTAGGTTTTTAGCTTCTTGTATTGCAGTTACTTTTGAATCCCAAGTTTTAGAAAGTGAGCGCAAAACTTTGTTAACGAGTTCAAAATCCGAAAAGCTTTTACCAAGTGATTTTAAACCATTGACGACATCCGTAAAACGGGTGTACATGTCAACAACGGTTTCGGTTGGTTTCATATGAAAAAGCTCGAAATCATGCAGTAAAATATTAACTTTCGAGTCTTTGACTATACTAGTTCCCTCGTGCGTGATTTCAAGAGTGCGCCAAATATCGAAAGCCGTTTCGCACAAAGAAACCCGATTGAACTCATTTTTGTCCAAAACGCAAAATAAGGCATTCACAGCCTTTACGTTTAAAGAAAAATACTTCTTCTCTAAATCTGACCATTCGTTCGTCGGTTTAGAGGGAAGTTGAAAACTATTTTCAACGATATTCCATAAATCCAGATTTAGAGAAATCAAGAAAACTCTCATTCGAGTTTTCCAATAAGTATAGTCCAATCCGTTAAAGAACGGTGGACGAAAGACCGAAAAGCCCTCTTGAAGAGCCATTTCTCTCGGGTGTAAATCCGAAATGAGAAATACCCCGCTCTGATACCAATTGTTAGGATCGAGAGCACTAAGAGGGGGGGGGGGGGGGGGTGAATTAGTGCAGCGGAAATCTTTCAGCGATTAAAAACGAAAGCTGCGTTCGTTCGATAAAAACTATTTTGATGCAAAAGCCAATTCTAAGATTACTTATGATTAAGTGCAGTTTATGTCTAAATATAGTTTGCGTCTAAGCGCAATTTATGCAGTTTGTAGTTTGCGTTTAAACGCAGTTTACGTCTAAACTCAGATTGCGTCTAAGCGCAGTTTGCGTCTAAGCGCAGTTTGCGTCTAAGCGCAGATTGCGTTTAAGCGCAGTTTGCGTCTAAGCGCAGTTTACGTCTAAGATCAGATTGCGTCTGAGCGCAGTGCAGTTTGCGTCTAAACGCAGTTTTACGTCTAAACACAGTTTTACGTCTAAACGCAGTTTGCGTCTAAACGCAGTTTGCGTCTAAACGCAGTTTTACGTCTAAACGTAGTTTTACGTCTAAACGCAGTTTGCGTCTAAACGCAGTTTTACGTCTAAACGTAGTTTTACGTTTAAAAGTAGTTTACGTCTAAAACACAGTTTTACGTCTAAACAGAATCAAGACGTAAACGTAAACTGCAAAGAAACTCGTTCGCAGAAATCAGTTTACAGTTATAAACAGAATCAAGACGTAAACGTAAACTACAAAGAAACTCGTTCGTAAAAGCGCAGAAGACAGTTTACAGTTATAAATAGAATCAAAACGTAAGTGTAAACCGCAATGTAGAGATCGTACGAAAACACCGATTTACGTCTGAATGCAGATTTGAAAAGAATAGAACTTAGAAACTTGTTCGTAAAGGCGCAGAGAGCAGTAGCTATGTAGGAGGTTTGCAGTAATGATAAAGTGCTCAAAATAAACGCAAACCAGAGATTTAGAGTGGTTCGGTCAGTCTTGACCTACTCCACTTTTGGCTTCCTCCACCGACGAGGTCACCGACGTCAACTAGAGGCCTTCCTTCAATAGGCGAAGGCCAACTACCCTTTTACAGATTCACTCCTTTTGACGGGCTTAGGAGACAACCCTTACAGAAGTTTTCTCTCCTCTCTTTACAACTCAAACTTGAAGAATAGAAAGAGGAGAACTAGCAGTTTTGAGCTCTAAGAAACACAGAAAGATAGCAAGATTTCGAGTGTGTGTTCTATTCTTTCAGTGCTGAATGGGTGGGGTATTTATAGGCCCCAACCCAGTTCAAATTTGGAGCTCAAAATGGTCAAATCCCGGAATTCCGGGATCAGGCGGTTGCACCTCCTGACTGGAGAGGTTGCACCGCTTGGCAGAGCTCGAAGACTGAGCCTCTGGGCGGTGCCACCTCTGTCAGGGGCGATTGCACCTCTCTGCCAAAGCTCGAAGACCGAGCTCAGGCGGTTGCACCGCCTGACTGGAGAGGTTGCACCGCCTGGCAGAGCTCGAAACTTGAGCTCTGGCGGTGCTACCTCTTGACAGAAGAGGTTGCACCGCCCAGTCTTGCTCGGAGACTGAGCCTGGGCGGTTGCACCTCCTGGCTGGGGCGGTTGCACCTCCCAGTTCGTTGGGAGAACCTCTCCTGGGCGGTGCCACCTCTGACCCTGGCGGTGCCACCTCTTTCACTATTTCAGCTCACTTGGTTTGGCTCCAAACTTGGCCCAAACCAGTCCGAACTTGGGCCTAATTGGCCCCTACTTGGGTTATAGGATTAACACCTAATCCTAACCCTAATTAACGTGCTAACTATGATTTTAAAGACATTTTCTAAGCTATTACAAAGTCCGCAAGTCAAGACTTCTTCTGGCGAGCTTCCGGCAAACTTCCGGCGGTCTTCCGATGAACTCTCGGAAACCATTCTGCGGACTCCCGGCAAGCTCCTAGACTTCACGATTTGATCTTAGCGAGTTCCAACGAGCTTCTTCGGCAAGCTCCGATCTTTCTCGGCGAGCTCCGCGAACTTCCAACGAACCTTCCGGCGAGCTTCCGAAAATCCTTCGGCAAGCTCCCAACTCATTCTCAGCTAGTTCCGGTAGCATTCCCGATGAACCTTCGGACTTCCGTCGAACTCTCGAACTTGCAACAAATCCTTCGCGCTTGACTCCGACACTTTGTTTCACTTTATGTCTTCATCGTTATCATAGTTAATCCTGCACAATTAAAGCAAAACTTCGATCGAGACAATTAATCCTAAGCAATTTACCAAGTTATCCGGCATGTCATTGGTCCCTCGACGCTTCGTCCGATTCTTCGGCGCATCGTCCTTTCTTGCAGCCTATTGCCCAATCGGCCTGTTGACTCCGCAACTCCGATATCCTTGGCAGAATACTCGCTCTTCTTGGCCCGATGCTCGAGTCCACGGCCCGAAGCCTTCTGTCGATACGTCGACCGATCTATCGGCCCGACGTCCAATCTTCTGACATGTTTCTCCGGCACAACATGATTTTCCTGCTCTAATTATCTCATCCTGATCAAAGCATCCTGCGTCACTCAAAACGCAGATTAAATCATATATCAAGTAGTTTCATCATCAAAATACGAGATTCAACAGGTAGAAGGTTCGGAAAAATTAAGGATCACAGAAAGGTACTGTAGTAGATTTTTACGTCTAAAGTGTAGTAGTTTGGACTAAAAGGTCAGTAATTTATATTAAGAATTTTTTAACAAAACTAAAGAAAAATCCATTGTTAGGAAGTGTCAAAGCTTTCATAAAAATTTCGTAGCGATTTGGATAGAAAAAACATAGTAGTAAGATAAAAAAAACTGTGTTATGTTGATGAAATTCTACAGCGCATCTTTCGTCGTAGAGATAAAAATTTTGTGGCGAAAAGTTTATGCAGCAATATAGGAAAGATTTTTTTAGATTTTTGAATAAAGGTAACTAAATTGCAGCAATAGTAAGGTAGGAAACCATAACCTATTGCAATTCACGTGGAGATCAAAGGGTGATCCGCGGTGGTCGAGATGATGGCGAAATTTGATGACGATCTTTTAAGCAATTGTGGGAATTGCTTTGGGCGGCTGTGGAGGGCTGATGGATGGTTGGATTTTTTAATAAGGATAACTAAATTACAGCAATAGTAAGGTAGGAACCCAGAACCTATTGCAATTCATGAGAAGATCAAAGGATGATCCATAGTGGTGGAGATCACGACGGAATTCGACGACGATCTTTTAAGCAATTGTGGGAATTGCTTTGGGCAGCTATGGAGGGCTGATGGATAGCTAGATTTTTGAATAAGGATAAGTAAATTGTGGCAACAGTAAGGTAGGAAACCAGAATCTGTTGTAATTCACGAGGAGATTAAAGGAAGATCCGCGGTGGTGGAGATCATGACGGAATTCAATGATGATCTTTTAAGCAATTATGGGAATTGCTTTGGGCGACTGTGGAGGGCTGATGGAACCCTTGCAGATTCTAAGCTTGGGGCTAATCTCTTTAGTAGATCGGCCTCCTTGGAACTCTATAGGGGTTCCTTCCTCCAGGTTCCTGCTCAAAGGCTGTCGAGAAGATTCATCTATTGTTTATCAAAAGAGGATGAATACATGACTATTTATAGGGCTTCTAAACCCCAACTCATAATAGGACTCATACTCAAGACTCCTACTTCTAACCAACTCATAATAAGACTCCTACTCTAAGAAGCAACCTCCAAACTAACCCTAACCCTAGCCGACCTCTTTACTTCTTTAATAGGGGTCGGTTAGGTAGGTTTTACATGAATGCCCTTTTTAATGAAACTCAATTATGACTCTCTTAGCTATAGTCCTAATAACTTTTCATAGATTCTAAATCCTAAAAAACTTTTAGGTTCACGGGAACTACCTCCTCAAACAAAGGGAAGGTCGGGACTTCCTCCGCCCCTTGGGTTGTCTAAAGACGAAGCATGAACCTCGATCGTCTGATAATTGATAGATTGAGAGAACTTATACAAGAAAAGAGAGACATCCTGACCTAAGGAGATGAAGAACCCAAATAATAGAAGACTAATTTGTTGTTGAACTAACGTTGAGATTATAAGAGACATAAGAACTAACTTTCCCTTCAGGAAACTAGTATAAAGCATAGAAGGTTTCTAAGGAGGCTCAAATGGAGGAATGAACCTCCTCTTAAGATGGACATGGATTTATAGGGAGGAAGCTAATCTCTCTCTTTAATGATTGAGATAAGTGTCCCTTCAAGACCCTTCCCAAGAGACGCCAATAAATTAAGGACTTAAAAATGTCATATAAAGGATTTGAAAAGCGCTAGATAACAAACTCAAAACATATCAAATGAAGGATTTGAAACGCACCAAATGAAGGAGTTGAGAAGTAAAATGAAATCTATCATAGTAGAGGCATAGAGCTAGATGCATCCGAGATATGTCAGTCGAAAAAATCCAACTCACATAAAAAAAAAATCTACCATGACAAAGGCGAAATGTCAAATGTGCCTAAGACATATGACTCACAAAATCTAACTCGCATGAAAAGAAATTTGTCACGATGGAGGCTTAAGACCAAATGTGCCTGAGACGCATGAGTTAGGAAAACCTGGCTCACACAAAAAAAAAATCCACCATAGTGGAGGTAAAAGGTCAAATATACCCGAGATGTGTGAGTCGGAAAAACCCGACCCGCGTAAAAAGAGATGTAATGATAAATGCATATATCAAATGTGCTGGAGATACGTTAGTCAAGAAAACTCAATCCACATGAAAAGATGTCTACTACAATGGTAGCATAATGCAAAATATACCGAAGGCACATGAGTAAAAGAAAAATCAACTTGCATAAAGATAAATCTACCATAACAAAGGAGACAACTTAACTCGTAAAGGCAAATTTCGAATGCACATGTGTTGAATGAACTAAACATTACACTTCGAACCCTTCTCAAAAGAGCTTTAAATTGGGAGGGAGGGGGGGGGGGGGGGGGAGCGGACAAATGATAAAGGTTATATTGTCATCCAACACGTCACCGTTTCAAAGCACCCAAAAAGGAAAGAAAAAATAACTTTATTCTCATCATTTATAGTAAGAAAAACAATTATAAGTTTCTTTTCTGATAAAGACAATTAGATAGAAACCTAGTATAAAAACTAGATAGAAAGAAGAGATTTTTTTTTTTGAATTATTAACGTCCACACTCATATTTTACTAATTTAAACATTGAAGGGCCTAGGACAGAAAACCTGACCTCGATCTTTATGTAGATAGCACCTCGAAAGCTTGATATTATTATCTCGGAGATATATCAGATAATCCTATAAATCTAGGTTCAAACAATATTGTACCGACTAAGATAATAATATTTCCCCCCTAATATATCTTATTTTAATATATTATATATGTGAACCAAAAGATCTGATTATAACTCGGTACAAAGAAGATCAATCTGACCCGATACGATTACTTATAATTTAATGTTACATGTCATTAACTAGATACAATTACTTATGACAATTTTGTTCGAAAATTAAAAAAAAATGTATACATTTATAATAAGACACATTATCCACAAGTTATCTCCCGTGTCCACACGTTGAAGGCTCCCTAGCCAAATATCTAAGGATAATATCTAATATATATATATCTCTCTCTCTCTATATATCATTATAATTTAAATTTTTTTTAAATGTCATATATATATTTGTTTATTTCAAAAATTCCTTATAAGAGGAATTTCCAGAACGTGGCCATCATAAATCGTTTTAAGACATTTTATAAGGGGCATTCAAGATTTAAACGGTGAATAACGAGTGAGGCGGTCACGCATGTCGTTTGCACTCCCGTTTGACGGATCTAGCAAGCAAGTCTTTTAACACACACACTCTCTCTCACGCTGCGTACGACCGGTCACTGCTTTCTTATTCCCCAAGACAGACCGAGAGAGAGTTGCGAAGAAGAACGAAGGAGCCACCGACACATCTGTCATCGAGTGCTTTCTTCTCTTCCTCTCTCGGCCGGCGCATGATCTCACAGTCTATCCTTTTCTTGCTTAATTTACTCCTTTAAGACGAATTTAGCAAGGATATTTGTATTTTGGGTATGTATGATGGTCACCAGACTCACCATTGTTGAGTTTTGTCGATGGGTTGCTGGAGGAGGAAGCCTCGCCTTTTTGAGACATCACTTCTTCTCCTCCTCCAAGTCTAGGCTCACGGTGCTCTCTGCCTTCCTTCTTTTCCTCCTCGTGGTGGCTGCCTCTCTCTTTGCCATCTCTCACCTCCTCCCTCTCAGCAGCAGTTCCACCGTCTCGCCTTCTTCCACCAATCTGCTCTCTTGGTTTTACTTCTCTCCCTCTTCTTCCAACAATTCGTCTAATTCTACGCCACCGCCACCACCACGAGAAAAGGAGAAGAAGCAGGATGATGTTGTGGTGGATCCTTTGTTGGTGAATCGGAGCGGAGCGGTTTCTGAGAGTACTTATGGCGGTAATGGCGATGGTGGTGCGGATTCTTCTTCAATGCAGGGTCCTCTTTCCGGAAAAGAATCAGATCAGCGGGGCTGGAAGAGCGCCTTCCCTGCGCACGCCGAGAATTTCACCAAGAACAACACCTTGGCGAGCGCCACCGACAGAAGCACTGGTGGGGAAGCATCTGGTGAAGTCACCGGGAAATCCTTTGCTTCCGAGAGCAAACCCCCTAACGGTACAAGTATTGTGGCGCCCAAAAGCAGTGACAAGGAAATCTCTGGAGAAGTCGTCATTGGCAAATCCTTTGCTTCCGAGAGTAAAACCCCTGACATGACAAGTAGTACGGCGACCAAAAGCAGTGGCAACGAAACCTCTGGAGAAGCCGTCATCGCCAAATCGTTTGCTTCCGAGAGCCAACACCCTGACATGACAAGTAGCTGCGTAGGAGCGGAAAAGCAAATTCTGGTAAGAAATAGCACAATTAAAGATGTTTGTTTTAAGGGTCAGATTTCTGAGAAAAAGAGTGGAGCTATGGGCGAAGATCACCAAATGAAACAACAACATGGAGAAATGAATCAAGGAGGAGTAGCAGTAGGAGGAGGGAAGCTCATCGACCCAGTCGAGGAAGCTGCTCCTGCTGCTGCTGCAGGGAAAAGGAATGATTCCCGGCCGACGGTTGCGGTGAAGGCTACAGGCGGTTCCTCTGAACAGTGTGATATATTCCATGGAAGATGGGTGAGGGCTGAAAAGAACCAACCCTACTATCCTGCAGGCTCTTGTCCTTACCTCGATGACGATTTTAACTGTCATAAGAATGGCAGGCCTGATTCAGATTTCCTCAAATGGAGATGGCAACCTTACGACTGCGACATCCCAAGGCAAGTGAGCCTTTCATTTCATTTCCTTCTGCTTTGGTTAAGTCTTGGTTGCTCCCGATCTACCCTCTAACTACTGTAACCAGTTCTTCTGTCTACTTTTTGGCTTAATCGTGGAATTGCTTACTTGATCACTCACTTGTCTTTCAATAGAAGCTTCTCTTCTCTTGTTTCCATGCCTTTGATCAAGATGACCTTGCTTCCATTTGTTTGCTTACAAGCATCTTTATAAGAAGTGTTATTTGTTCTGCCTAGAGAGGAGGTGCTTGTGCAGAAATTGCAAACTTGAAGTGTCACTCAAAACCAATTAAGGTCACGCACTAATGCATTTCTCAAATGTTTCAAGCAAAATGTTTGGCTGCAAATAGAGATCCAGACAAGCTGACTTATAATTGTCCCTGTTAGGAAATAACAGGGGCATAGGAATTGTTATCTTATTATGGTGATTGTTACGGGATGATGTCGTTTATGTTTGAGTCAGCCCAATGTGGTTCATACCCATGTGTGTAGGATTGTCCAAGGTGTCTTTGAGGTGGAAACGTTGAGCTCCCAAAGAGGTTGTCCGAGGTGTCACCTGCACGAAGATCGAGGTTGGGAGTGGTTTTCCGATTCGATCTCTCAGACGTTCAAATTAGTAACCCGAAGTAGATGAGTGTAGTACTTACCAAAAAAAAAAAACTTACCAAAAAAAGATGTGTAGTCACCAGTAGTAAAAAGTGACCCATTGACTATGTTAAAAGTGAGCTTTTATACTTGGTAGTGAAGGAATGACATATTCTATGGAATATCCTTCAGGGGGATAGCTTTTAATCGCTTTTAACAATCTTAATTTGGTCTCTTTTCCATATAGGCAACAAGGGCGGAGATAGCCCATAACTATCTGCCTTGGGCCCGTGTCCACACTAGTAGACCAGTCAGGGGCAACTTTTGTCTCCTTCTTATAGTCTGGACGCCATGTTGTCACGGACTTAGTTGGAATTGCTTAAGTCGTGAGGCACCCTTGCGGCCAAGACGCGAACTTAGCTTGAGTTGCCTAAGTCGCGAAGCACCCTTATGCTAACTTCTCGAACTTAACTGGGATTGCCTAAGTCTTGACGCGCCCTTGCGATATGCGTCCGTAAAGGTCAGCCAATTTGCAACCTCACTCAGGTCTCGATGGACCTGTAAAAGAGAAAGTAGATTAGTTCGAAGAACGAGCGACGGACAAGTCCCGACGTCTTGCGAAGAGGGAAGCTTTACAAGCAATTTAGCGAGCACCTTGCGTGCATGAGAGAAAACAGAGAAAGGAGGAAAACAAGGACTTTAGAAGGTTGAACGAACAACTGCAAGTCCACAAACATCTGCTCACCGGGTGCCTGGCGCGAAGGCAAGTTCCCTTTAAGAAAACGTGCGAACTTGTGAAGATTGTTCAACGCTCGACAATATACTGAAGCCCCATCCAGCCTCGTGCCACCCGGAGGGTTCTAGGGTGTTGAGATGGCTGACATTTCGCTCGCTGCAGCGGGCTGCAAAAAACAGCTCGCGACACTTAAAAAGGAGCCATTTTGGGGCTTTTTGGGCCGGTGCGGTGAGCGGTCGCACTGTGCACTGCAACTTGTTCGAACATGTATTTTTACAAGCAAAAACACACAAAACCAAGGTAAAACAGGCTGCCATGTCCCTGTTCAAGCATGCAAAAGCGATGAACGGTTCGTTGAACGAAGTTGTGAGTTCGCGACGACCGTTCGTGACATTCTCCCCCACTTAAACTGTCGACGCCCTCGTCGACGCTTGTTGGTAGTTGTTGATGATTGCTTCTTCATGTCGTAGGGCATCTTTGGGATCCCAACTGGCTTCAGTTCGGGGAAGCTTTCGCCACTTCACCAAGTACTCGGTCTGCTCAGCTCCATTGGGTAGCTTTATCTTGCGATCCGCCAGAATGGTTTTAACTCGCTTCTCGTAGGAGGCTCTGGTGGGGGGTAGCCGAATTGGAACACTTCGGGAAGCATCTTGCGGATCTGAGTGGTAGGCTTTCAAGTTGCTGGCGTGAAAACATTGTGAATTTTGAGCCACGTCGGCAGTTGTAACCTGTAGGAGACGTTGCCCACCCTATTGATAATTGGGAAGGGCCCTTCATACTTCCGCACCAATCCTTTGTGTACTTTGAACTCTTGCGGTCGCCTTCCCAAGTCAGTCTACTTCTTCATCTTTTTGGTCGCCTTCTTCAAGTAAGCCCGCGCAATATTTGCATTTCGATGCCATTCTTTGGCAAAGTGATATGCTGACGGACTACTCCTAGTGTCTCTGATAGCCAAGGTGTGAGGAGTCGACGGTTGTTATCTTGTAATGATCTCGAAGGGTCTCTTGTTGGACGCAGAGCTCCGCTGCAAGTTGTAGGAGAATTGGGCTATGTCCAGTAGCTTCACCCAATCTCTTGGTTGGCACTCACGTAGTGCCGAAGGTATTGCTCCAGGAGCGAGTTTATCCTTTCGGTTTGGCCATCTGTCTAGGGGTGGAGGCTTATGGAGAAGTATAACTTAGACCCCAACAATTTGAATAGCTCGGTCCAGAATCGTCCCAGGAACCGAGCGTCTCGATCACTGATAATATTGTGTAGGACTCCCTAATACTTCACCACATTCTTCATTATCAGCTTGGCCGCCTCCTCTGCTGAACAGTGTAGGGGCGCATCAATGAAAGTTGCAAACTTTGAAAATCGATCGACCACTATGGGTATCGATCCTAGTTCCTCTACTATCGGCAAGCTTGATATGAAGTCCAAGGAAATGCTCTCCCACGGTCTTCCTGGTACGAGCAACGACTCCAAAAGCCCCACCGGCTTCCAATGCTCTATCTTGTCTTGTTGGCAAGTGAGGCACGTTCGAACATATTCCTCCACATCAGTCCCCATCTTCGGCCAGTAGAAGGCCCTCTCAATGAGAGTCAAGGTTCTGTAAATGCCCAGATGTCCAGCCCAAAGGGAATCGTGACACTCACTTAAGAGTTCACGTCTCAAATTGTCCACTCGAGGAACATAAACCCTATTCCCTTTTGTGTAAACGAGTCCCTCTTGGACCCAAAATCGTCGTGCCTTGCCTTATTTGATGAGCTGCATCAGGATTGCTACCTGGGGATCACTATACAGTCCATCCCTGATCTTGGAAAGGATGTTGGAGTGCAACTGACTTGCTTGGCCTCTGCCCTCCAACTGTATGGCGTTCACTTGCTCCACCTTCCGGCTCAATGCATCGGCCACGACATTTGCTTTTCCGGGCTTGTACTCTATTGCCATATCAAACTCAGCTAGGAAGTCTTACCATCGTGCTTGCTTTGGGGAGAGTTTCTTCTGAGTTTGGAAATAGCTCAAAGCGATGTTGTCTATCCTCAGCACAAATCGCGATCCAAGAAGGTAGTGTCGCCAAACTCGTAGATAGTGGACCACCGCTGTCATCTCCTTCTCGTGCACCGGATACCGCCACTCGGTCTCGTTAAGCTTGTGGCTCTCGTAGGCCACCGGATGACCCTCCTGCATGAGTACTCCCCCAATAGCAAAGTCTGAAGCATCTGTATAGACTTCGAAGGGCTCCCCATAGTCCGACAATTTGAGCATCGGTTCTTCCAACACAACAACCTTAAGATCTAGGAATGCATCTTCACATTTGTCAGACCACCTCCAAGGCTACTCCTTCAGTAACTCTGTCAGTGGAGTTGCACGCTTCGAATACCCCGCTATGAAGCGTCGATGGTAGTTGACGAAACCAAGGAAGGATCTCAACTCTGGCACCTTTTTTGGAGTTCACCATTCCGCAACAGCTTGCACCTTTGATTGGTCATTCCGAATAAAGCCATCACCGATTCGATGCCCCAAAAACAAGATCTCCGTTTGAGCAAAGTAGCACTTCTCCTTCTTCACGAACAAAGTGTTCTCCCCGAGAACCTTGAAAATTGTTCGAAGGTGCTCGATATGCTCCTCGAGCGTTTGGCTGTAGACGACGATATCGTCCAAGTAGATGACCACAAACTTACCCAAATACTATTTGAATAATTGGTTCATAAGAGTGCAGAACGTGGCCGAAGCGTTGGTTAAACCGAAAGGCATCACCAAGAACTCAAACGCTTCATACCTGGTCACACAAGTAGTCTTTGCTTCGTCGCCTTCGGTAATGCGCACTTGCCAGTATCCCGACCGGAGGTCGAGTTTGGAGAAATACTTGGCCTTGCCCAATTGGTCAAACAAGTCCGCGATGAGTGGGATTGGATACTTGTTCTTCACCGTCACTTTATTGAGGGCTCGATAATCGACGCATAGTCGGAGGCTCCCATCTTGTTTCTTTTGGAAGAGAACTGGAGCTCCGAATGGTGCTTTAGAACTGCGGATGAGACCACTGCTTAGCAGTTCATCTAACTGCTTTATGAGTTCTGCCAACTCAGGAGGGGGCATGCGGTATGGTGTTCTTGCTGGAGGCTTCACTCTTGGCTCTAGCTCGATATGATGATCCACGCCTCTGCGTGGCGGTAGAGTCTTCGGTAACTCAGGTGGCATAACGTCTGTGAACTCCCTCAGCACGTTAGCCACCACAGCAGGTTCATGAATGGCCTTCTCGTCGAGTGACTCTAGCTTCATAGCAGTCACAAATGTTAATTCGCCTTTTCGTACCCCTTTCTTTAGTTGTAATGCCGATATCTGTTGGGGTTCCCTGGTTCCCCTCCGAGAGACAGGAACCACACAGGGGTCGTCACCTCCCATCATACATAGGGAGTTTAGGAACGACATTGGTACTAACTTCGCTACGTGTATGAATTCCATTCCAAGAATCATTTGGAAGTCGTCCAGTGGCACCACCATCATGTTAGTACTCCCGTTCCACGTTCCGATCTTAATGGAAACTCCCTTTGCCAACCCGGAGATTCGCTTGGCCTCCGAGTTCACCGCCTTCATTCGACTTGGGTTCTTCTCCAAGATCAGCCCAAGTCGCTTTGCTTCTCGATCGACAATAAAGTTATGGGTAGCGCCTGTGTCCACCATTGCACGGGTTGTTTGGCCATTGAGCTTAATGTCCACATACATCAGCTCGCTACTCCCTTCTTTCAATGGCTTTGCCTTCATGTGCTCCCCCACTTGACCCCGCAATGCATTTAATAAACGCATTGCTCCCATTCGGGGACCTTACGACTCCTCATCATCGTTGCTAGATTCTGAACTGCTTGGACTTAGGGCGACGGCTTTGCCCTTGTCTGATTTGGGGGGATGGATGGAAGCTGTTAAAGCATTGAGTGCCTGTTTCTGTGGGCACTCCCTCACCATATACGACCCTCTGCACAAGAAGCATCCACTAGTTTTCGGGGCCTTGCCGTTTGAGCTTGACCCTTTGTGGGAACTCTTCTTCCTTTGTTCGCCCCCGAGCTCCTTCTCTCGAGAATATTTTGGAGGGCGATTTCCTAAAGATTATTTCCTTTTTCCTGGGTCCTCAGAGGAAACAAAGTCAGTGAGCCTTTCTGCGGTAGCAATTGCCCGGATCACATCAGTGACATTCCTTCGATGCAGTTCTTGTTGCGCCCATGACTTCAAACTATCGAGGAAGCTGAATAGCTTATCCTTCTTGGACATGTCCTGTATGTTCAGCATTAGCGTAGAAAATTACTTTGCGTAGTCACGGATGGAAGTATTTTAGCGGAGTTGTCTCAACTTTCTCCTTGCGACGAACTCTGTGTTCTCAGGTAGAAACTGAGTTCTCAACTCTCGCTTTAAGTCCTCCCATGTGTCCACCCGACACCGACCTTGTTGGATCTCCTCCCAACGGGTTCGCCACCAAAGTTTTGCATCCCTATTCAAATACATGGTTGCTATTGAAACTTTGGTTTCTTTAAAATCAGGCCTCGTAGCTCGAAAGGAAATTCTCGAGCTCTTTAGTATCTCGGGCACCTCCATAACAATGCGGCTCGGGTGCCCTTAAGTTTTGTGGCGGTGCAACGCGGGTGTTGCTTCCTCCCGCATTCAGTGCCCTTGTGAGCATGGTCACTCTGGAAGTGAGTTCTGCCATGACTTCCTGCAGATGTTGCACGGAGTCTTTGATGTCGTCTGACAGTCGATTGACTAGGGCCTCGATTTTGTCGATTCTGGATTCAGCTTCTTCTTGCGAGCTCTCTACCCCAAGAAGCCTTCGCTGGCCTTGGTAGAGTTCCTCCAAGCTCGCTTTAAGAACATCCAAGCGGGTTTTTGCCGTTATGAGTCTCTCCTTTTGGCTCTTCTTCTCGGTTGGCACTCCAGATTGCGCCTCCTTCGCTCGCGAAGAGTAGCCGATTTCTCGCTCATCATGTTCGCTTCCACGATCCTCCAAAGTGGCTCCAACGACATGAGAGCGAGTTTGCACTTGTAGCCCACCTGCGGTTGCTTGGGGCAAAGGTCCGGCTTGCCTCGCCTTGCTTGATTCGCCACGATGCTTTGCCATGGCGAAATTGCGAAGTTCCTTCATTACTTGCTCGAATTGCTTGCCCGCTCTGATACCACAATGTCATGAATTTAGCTGGAATTACCTAAGTCATGAGGCACCCTTGCGGTCAAGACGCAAACTTAGCTTGAGTTGCCTAAGTCGCGAAGCACCTTGCGCCAACTTCTCGGACTTATCTGGGATTGCCTAAGTCTTGACGCGCCCTTGCGATATGCGTCCGCAAAGGTCAGCCAATTTGCAACCTCACTCAGGTCCCGAAGGACCTGTAAAAGAGAAAGTTGATTAGTTCGAAGAACGAGCAACGGACAAGTCCCGACGTCTCGCGAAGAGGGAAGCTTTACAAGCAATTCAGCGAGCACCTTGCGTGCATGAGAGAAAACAGAGAAAGGAGGAAAACAAGGACTTTAGAAGGTTGAACGAATAACTGCAAGTCCACAAATAGCTGCTCACCGGGTGCCGGGCGCGAAGGCAAGTTCCTGTCAAGAAAACGTGCGAACTTGTGAAGATTATTTAACGCCTGACAATATACCGAAGCCCCATCCAGCCCCGTGCCACCCGGAGGGTTCCAGGGTGCTGAGATGGCTGACATTTCGCACGTTGCAGCGAGCTGCAGAAAACAGCTCGTGGTACGCGAAAACGGAGCCATTTTGGGGCTTTTTGGCCCGGCGCGGTGAGCGGTTGCACTGTGCACTACAACCTGTTCGAACATGTATTTTTACAAGCAAAAACGTACAAAACCAAGGCAAAACAGGCTACCATGTCTCTGTTCAAGTATGCAAAAGCGACGAACGGTTTGTTGAACGAAGTTGTTGCGAGTTCGCGACGACCGTTCGTGACAATGCGGAGGACATGGTAGGATGGTGGTTGGTCGATAATATCCTCCCTATCATTTGTCCCCCTCCGAGGGCGTGCTTCGGGGGTTCTTTAGTGAGGGTCTTGAAGCATGACATCCGACCCATATGACACGTCGATCTTATGCCCCTTTGATCACTTATTTGAGGGGGAGTAAGGATGCCTGACCAATGTACCTTGGGCACACCCAAAAAAGGGGTTGGTAGCTCGTTCGAGGAGGTGGCTTGAGGCTGTCCCTCGGATGAGAGACCCGGGTCGTTGAATAGGTGCTAGTATCATATTGGAGTCTACATCGAGGTGGATGCACCAATATGTGGAAAGGGTGGCTTTTGCCCCCCTTGGGTGAAAGCAAGGTTTGACCTACCGGTCCGAGCCAGTGTGCCGGCTGGCTGATGGCATGGCACGTGCCACTCCATACCGGTGTATTGACACACAAAACATTGGTGTGTACTAATGTTTCGATGAGGAAGAAAAAGAGGTTGAAGAAGAAGGTCCGGTGGAGGAACAGAGGAGGAAGAAGGAGAAAGGAAGAATGAAGAAGAAAACGAAAGAAAAGGAGGAGAAGAAGAGTAACAATACTTGGGAAGCAGCACTAAGGGAAGCAGTAGCATCACAACGGTGAAGAGGCGATGCCATTGCAACATTGCAATGACGAAGTGACGAAGAGGCGGCGCCACTGCATGCGGTGAAGAGGCAGCACCCTTGCAGCATCGCAATGATGAATCAGCGAAGAGATAGTGCCGCTACAGCACTGCAGTGGCGAAGAGGCAGTGCCACGACTTCGTACGCGAGAAGAGCCTAATATATGTATTTTTTAATGCTGAAATGGACGAGGCCCACCACTTTTTGATTTTTTATTATTTTAATACAGACCACCCGAAACGAGGTGGTCCGTGTATCGGTCCATGCTCGAACTGATAGGTACTACCAAAACCATATCGTTTCAGGCGGTACAACAATCCCTGGGTGAAAGTACTATGGTTCATGGGTAGAACCTTTTCGCTCGAGTGTTCATTGAGAGGATCAGCGGTCGGGCGTTCTTGCGACATTAGGCTCTTCTTCTAATGCCAAATATGTTATCAGACGATGTTGTTGACATCCGAGTTAGCCCGATGTGGTTCAAACCTGTGTGCACAGAATTGTCCGAGGTGCCTCCGAGGTGAAAACGTTGAGCTCCTGAGGAGATTGTTTGAGGTGCCACCTGCACAAAGAGCGAGGTGCCCAAATTAGTAACCCGAGGTAGATGAGTGCAGTTGCCAATGGTAAAAAGTGACCCATTGACTAAGTTAAAAGTGAGCTTTTATACTTAGTAGTGAAGGGATAACATTTTCTGTGGAATATTTTTTGGGGGATAATTTTTGACCGCCTTTAACAACCTTAATTTGACATCTTTTCCACGTAGACAACAAGGTTAGAGATAGCCCATAACTATCTGCCTTTGACCCATTCCCACGTGGGCAGACGATGAGAGGCAGTTTTTGTCTCCTTCTTCCAACTTAGACGCCATGCAGAGGATACGTGTCGAATGATGGTTAATCAATAATATCCTCCCTATCAGTGATTATGAGAATCTTATGCTAAATTTTATCCTCATGCAGATACACTATTACATGGTATAGTGATCATAAATTGAATTAAATCAACTTTAGAAAATTTTTTGATCTGTGGAACATATTTCCTACCCAACCAGCCCTTATCCTACTGGTTCATCCCTTCATTTAGAAAAGAGTCTGAGTTCCAATCCTTGGTGCTTCTCTAGGTAATAGATGGGTGTTGACCCCTCTGTTATTAAAGAAAAGGTGTAATAATACTAATATATTCTTTGGCACTGTTGACAATGTTCCTTGGTTTCATACATTTGCCTTGCAAAATTTAAATAATTAACAAATACTTAGTTATTTTCTATTCCTTTTCCTGGTTTATCTTTTTTATCTCCTTGGCACATTTGACACTCTGGCAGCCAATCCTTCATTGTGTCCAGATACATGCACGCAACATGTGAAAATATTTAGCATCACATGAGAATCTCAATCTAGGGAAAATTGTGAGAGTTAGCAACTGATTTCTCTATGCTCGCTTTCAGTTTATTATACTTGCAACCCCCCAAAAAATTATAAAATGTAGTCATCACTTCTTTAGATCTTCTAACAGATTGAATGCAAGTGATTTTCTAGGAAGATTGAGAGGCAAAAGGTTAGTTTTTGTTGGTGATTCACTCAATCGAAATATGTGGGAGTCTCTAGTTTGCATTCTTCGACACAGTATTAGTAACAAAAAAAGAGTATATGAAGTTTCTGGGAGAAGCCAATTTAAAGTCAAAGGCAGAAGAAACCATTTCAAATACAAAGGCTACTATTCCTTCAGATTTGAGGTAATTGAACTTTCTATTTGTTGCTAAGTCTTCTTGGTTTCCAAATATTTTTAGTTCCATCTTATTGCTTTGAACCTCATTATAGGATTATCAGTGCTCTGTTGATTTTGTACGATCACCATTTCTAGTAAGAGAGATGCAGTATAAGAATGTACATGGGTCCGAGGATGAGAGGCTAAGATTGGATATTTTGGATGAAACAACTTTAGCGTACCGTGAAGCAGATGTTATAGTTTTCAACACAGGTCACTGGTGGACTCATGAGCAAACGTCTAGAGGGTGAGTACTCAGAAAATGTGGCCTACGGTTCGTTTTCTTGCATATGTTGTAGTAAAACCAATATTTTTGTTACTAATGTTATGGTGACTGCAATAATTGTCATTGATTAAAAAGAAACTTGCATAAAAATCCCATGATTTCTCATATTTATGTTCCCTCTCCTTGTTGATATTTTTAAGCAATAAAAAACGAACATTATCACTTTCATATGAAGGAACAATGGGTTACTGATTTGATGGTCATGCATTTTGTATTGTTCCTCATGCTTCTATTTTCATTTTTTTCCTCCACCAGTTCCATGATGGAAGTCCACTGCCACCACCAATTTGACTCTTCTACCTTGTCCTACAGTCACTTCTGCCATTTCTGACAGAGTTGCTACACCTCATCCAAGACCTAGATCCACCTCCACCACTGCCTTTAATTACTCCATAATAGTAGGTAATGCTTTATTGACTCTCTTTATCCGCCTCTGACACTAACGCCATCTTGCCTTCTCCATGCCACTATTTTGAACCACCTCATCCTCCATAACCATTCACTACAAAGAATTTGCAGGATGAAAAGAGGAGAGAGGAAGAGAATGAGGGTATCGTACTATTTGGAACATTTATCATAATGCAACATATATGATTAGTGGAGCTTTGGACAAATATTTTGCCACATTAGTATGAAACAGTTATAAACAAGAGTGATCTTATCTTGATTAAAGGAAAAACATCTTGCAATACTGATGGAGGAGGGGATATTTTATAATTATGAGAAATCATTGCTGGTCTATATGCATTTTCCTTTATGTTTAAGATATCACATAATTAAAAATTGATTACCATATCATTTTTAGTTGTGAACAATAATTCTTATATATGTTTTTGACTCTAATTTATGTAACTGACAGAAGAAACTATTATCAAGAAGGAAATCATGTATATCCAGTTCTGAAAGTCATGGAAGCCTACAAGAAGGCTCTTACCACTTGGTCTAGATGGATTGACATGAACATTGATTCCAGTAAAACTCAAGTTGTTTTCAGAGGATATTCTCTCACCCATTTCAGGTAGTGCTAAAATTTGAACTATGTGCAATGTTTATCTTTATGATTGGTGGCAAATTCTGAATTGGAAAAGCTAGAAATCTGCCTCTAGTCTACAAATATAACATTGCCAATTCTGAACATTAATAATTTTTTGTTGCATGACTTCTTACTAGTGAATAAGAGAAGAATGCAGAACTTGAATCATGTTTTTCTGAACTGTTATTAGGGACAATAATATTGCATTAGAAACAACTATAGAACAAAATAGAAGAGAAAAGGGCAGTAGAGCTTATGGTTTAAAGACTTTCTGTTATGGAGTTCTCTTTTTATTGTTTGACTCTTCTTAAATGTTTTATGCTAAACTAGGTCAAGGTAAACTAAACACTACATATTAGGCAGGCCTTGTAGAAATTGATAAAAATTCAAAAAGTGGCAGGGGAATGGGAGATGGAGTGAGGACACAGGAAAAAGTCAGTAGAGCTTTTCAAATAAGCTCATTTAATTTACATGTCCATAATCAACTTCAAGAGTTTCTCCCGTATCAAAATATGGAAGATGGAAGTCCTTCAAAAACTATAGTCATGCTATAATCTTGTAAATGTAGTTTGACATGTCCAAATCAAACGGAAGAGAACTTACCCTGAACAGAATTATCAGGATGCAATCAAGTTGAGAAGATTTCCCTGCCTCGTGCTTTGAAGGTTTTTTTATGCCTGATTTGGAAATGGCATACAACTCTTAGGTACTAGATGCTGTGCACAAAGTAGCCTGAATTATTTTATGATAGGCATATCACTTTCCTATTCATTAATGCTTGATGAATAGATCTTAACACATTCAAATTAATAAAAATATTTTTGATGTCTCCACATTTTTCTCCACTTGGACTTTGCATCGGACATGACATTTTGAATACATTCCTGAACCTAGACTTAAAAACACATCTGCTTTCTTTTTTGCTAGTTGAACTGCAGAACCTGCAAGTTATCATAATATTTCTGCCCTCTTTAACCTTCTTGATCCCAATATCTGGTCCTCCATTCTTGTATATTCTCAGTTGTAGGATCATCTCATCTATATGTGCTTACATATGCATCGCATTGGGTGCTTAGAGCCTTTTTGAAGCTCCGACTTGTTACATCACATAGAAGTCAAAATAATGTTGTGAATATTACCTTCTCATTTATCTAACAGTTCTACAAAATTCTATTAAAAGATGCTTAAATTAGAAGAGGGAAAAGAAATCAACTTTGCTTCAGAAGAGAAAGAAGAAGAAGAAAAAAATTCATTTTTACGTGCTCGATTACAAGATTATTATTACTTTGAATAGAATAAGTTTGCAAAAGTTTTATTTTTCCTAAAAAACGGGGATATTAGTCTTATTCTACTTCCTTTATCTATAATTGACAAGCTTTCTCCTTCATGATGCTTTAATAAAAGATAAACTTGGTGAATCATGTATTGGTAAAAGTTAACAAAATGTGGTGATTATTAGTTGATAACCTTCATCAATGTGGTTGAGAGATGACTTTGTTACTTGAAAGAACTAGGTTGCTGAATGGATATCTTCCGGAGTCATACCGAGGATTGCAATATACTCGTTCATATATCTATGTATGCTGCTGAATGAT
This sequence comes from Musa acuminata AAA Group, assembly GCF_036884655.1. Taxonomy (NCBI): domain Eukaryota; kingdom Viridiplantae; phylum Streptophyta; class Magnoliopsida; order Zingiberales; family Musaceae; genus Musa; species Musa acuminata. The sequence continues at coordinate 28,707,276 of NC_088329.1, read as the reverse complement.
GGTTGCTTTTACTAAATGATACACATTTTACAAGTCCCTCAGTAGTCATTTTTATTGTAATATGGTCAATTTTTTTTAGTAAATCAATTTGGAACATCAAGTAAATGCCCAGATCGGCAATCTCTCTGTTAATTGATCAATAACTTTACAAATGAATGCTATTAGGTGCACCAGAGGACCAACTCGGTGGTCCTGTAGTGACTGATTAATGATACAACAAAAAGATCACAAACTATTGAGACAAGCCTGTAAATCAATTGGATACCCGCTTTGTGTTACTCAGATCTGTAAATGAGACAGGATATCATTATCTTAATTAACAGGAACTTAAATTTTAAAGATTATCGGCCAACTCTTGGTAAATGATCTGCATGTATATATATTAGACAGACACTTCTCGGATATGTTACATATTAAGAGAATGCATGTTCTTCTCATAATATCGATGGGCTGCCTGCTCGACAAATGCACCGTCTTTGAGTACATTTTTTGTAGAGTGTATGTTCTTCTCACAAGATAAACAGCTTGCCTGGTTGACAAAGGCCCTGTATTTGAGTGGGCCCATATGGATATACAAAGACATGAACATTAGATTTGCATGTAAAGTCTATTTTGTGTGTACATATTGATCATTTTCATACATAAGCAGATTATTTTGGGCATATGTTTTTTATCATGTTGATCTTTCTCTTTTGGGTGTACATACTGGAACCTTTTGATTCTTTGCAGGGGAGGTCAATGGAATTCCGGAGGGCAGTGTCATAAAGAAACTGAGCCAATCTTTAACCAATCTTATCTCTCCAAGTACCCATCGAAGATGAGAGTTGTGGAGCAAATTCTAAAACAGACGAGGACTCCAGTTATATATCTTAACATCAGTAGGCTGACAGATTATAGGAAGGATGGGCACCCATCTATATACAGAAAGAAATATATGTCAGTGGAAGAGCAAATTGCTGCCGAGAAGTCTCAGGACTGCAGCCACTGGTGTTTGCCTGGAATACCTGATTCATGGAACGAGCTTCTCTATGCTTCTCTGCTTATAGTTGGCAAAGGATCCTGGAGAAGATAACTGAGCAAATCCACTTCTTCTTCTTCTTCTTCTTCTTCTTCTAGAGTAAGATTGATTTATATATATATATATATATATATATATATATATATATATATATATATATATATATATATATAATATTACGAGAACTGCTCGTGAATAGTAATAATGTAGATGACATGGAGAATCATGAAGGAGCTTTTCTTTGTCATAATTGATTCATTTTCCTAGCGAGTTTCACTGGGAGGTAGAACCACAGGTTTTGTCTATTTGGCAGCATGAAGAGACGATGATCATGAATCGTGGAGACCTGACTCTCTCTATCCACTTTATTAGCTAAGTTAATAAGTACATTCAAAATAGTTTAGATTAGATTTTGAACGCTTAATGTTTGATAAGTAGGTGCGATATATGATTTACTAGATTAAAGTGTTGTTAGTTCGATTTGGTGCCACACAAGCGCCGGTATTATTTTTTGATCAATCTCAATCTTTTCATAATGATTAGGAAAGATTGAATTTTATCTTTGTAAATGAAGGGTTATTCCTTGCTGTCTCAAAATCTTGATAAAGACATTTTTAGGTCGACCAAAGAGGTTAATTGTCTTAGAGTTGATTCATGTAAATTGGTAGCTAAATATCTCAACTCACAATATCGGTAATGAGGTAAGAACTTATCGGACTTCTCACTCCCAATGGATTAAACAAAGTTTAGTTAAAAATAAAACCGGATCTTGGTTTTAATAATAATGATGATGATGATGATGATGATGATGATGATGATGATAATAATAATAATAATGATAATAATAATAATGATAATAATGAAAATAAAAAATAGTAATAAATAATAATAATAATAATAATAATAATAATAATAATAATAATAATAATAATAATAATAATAATAATAATAATAATAATACGCCATCATCTGCGCCCGGCCACACATGCGAGAGATCGCCCATCCACTCCATTCCTTCGCATTTTCGTCGGCATGGGTGCTGTTAACGGTCCTGCACCGCCTCCGTCTGCCGTCCGCCACCTCCACTCCGCCTCCTGGTCTCCGTCGTCGCTCCCTATTCGTTGCTCCTCTTTAGGGCTTCCACGACGACCCTTCCTCTTCCTTCTTCGCTCTCCTCCTCCGCCGCCGCGGCGGCTGGGGAACAATCGGGTCCGCTGCACCGCTGAACGCCATGCTCTCTTTAACCGCATCGCTCCCGTCTACGACAACGTAAGCCATCGAGCTCCTCATCTCCTCGACCCTTCACCTCTGTCTCTGCCTCTCTCTCTTCCTTCCTTTCTTTCTTTTTAGCTATGATAACGGAAGGAATTTGGCAGCTCAATGACATGCTGAGCCTGGGACAGCATCGCTCCTGGAAAAGGATGTGCGTCTCCTGGAGCGGGTGGATTTCTTTTCTTGGCTTTTTCTCTTGCTTTACTCTCTCTCTTCTCATAGCCTTTGTTTCCTTTCTCGCTTTCTTTTCCTTCTTCTTCTTCTTCTTCTTCTTCTTCTTCTTCACAATTACCGCATTCAAGTAGGGCGAAACGAGGGAATCGGGTTCTTGATTTGTGCTGCGGGAGCGGCGATCTGGTATTTTTTCTCTCCCAGAAAGTCGGAACCGAAGGAGAGGTACGTTTGTCCATCGATTCCATCCTTCCTCTGTCTCTTGCTTTCCCTCTTCATTCGTTTGTTCATTTCTACTTCATTTAGATTTTTATATTGGGTGTTCATGTTGGGGACGCGCCTTTGGAACTGCTTTTGCTCAATCGTCCTGAGTTTATATTCTTTGATCATATCCAGAGAAGAGGACGAACAGAAACTGAATCTATAAGCTTCAGGTTGAACATGAACACCACTAAAGGGAAAATCGTTAGGAAAATAACTCGTACAGTTAACAGATTTGCTTGCTCATTGACAATTTGTGCCAATACGCTACTTAAGAGAGTAATTGATGGAATATTGTGCAAAGTTTTGGTGTTGCATTTCATGAAAGGATTACCCTCTCTGAGAAAGGTGCCGTGATTCTTAGTCCTAAACTACATTAATTTTGTATACCGTACTAATTTTCTTCTGTTCAAACCATTTTTTCCATTCCTTATCATTTGGATTTGATATGATGATACACAATTTTTTTTTTTTTTCCAAAAAGAGAAGAACTATACTAACTCAAAAGCCGATTACAAGTTACAGCTTGCTCATCCAAGCGCAAAATACAGTGAAAGTCAGGATGTCAATCCTGCATCCAAATGTGATCTGATTTGGACCTTTTAGCAAAAGAAGCAAGCAGTGGGCACACTGGTGCCTTCTCCAAAGGTGTTTATCACCCTCCACTCGATGATCAAGTTGAGTAGAGCAAAAATCTCACGAAGAAAATTAAGAAGGAACCAAGGAGGAGATTCCTCCTCCTTGTTCAAAACTTTTACAATCCATCCCGCATCAGTTTCAATGAGTAGCTTATTTACACCCAGCTGGATTGCAGCCGAGATTTCTTCTTTGACTGCCAAAAATTCATTCGCCCAAGAGCTGCCTGCAAGTAGAAATCTGCAACCAGCAAGAAGACATCTGGCAGCACTGTTCCTAAGCACAAAACCCGCACCTCCCATCTTTGAATGGGCCTCAAAGGCCCCATCTGTGTTCAGCTTGATCCATTCTGCTGCAGGACGCGACCAGCATACTTGAATTGAGCTTATGACAGGATGCAAAGGTTGCATTCCTTCAGGCTGGTTAATACAGGTGGCTCTCATAGATGATGCACAATGTTTGATGGGTTTGTTCTGCATAGGAGTTCTAGACCATTTGAAAACCTTGATTAGTTCTTCAAAGGAATCTTCCTTTAAGCAGTCATCTATCTTATCTGTGTCCTTTCAACTTCTGTGAACAGGATTTAACCATTGTTGGTTCATCGAACATTCTTGACCCTCTTTGTTGTTTAATTTTAGCATCTTTAAATGATCTTCCATCATGGAACCACCTACAATATTTCCTGTAGAAATTTGAAATAAAAGGACAACAAGCTACAAAATGCATCATGAAATTTAGATTAGATAGAATGCTTGTTAATTAGGAATCTTATATGATCAAATTGAGAAAATACTTTTCTTCTCTTGATATGGTTGGATGGAAATAAAATTCAGCAATCTAGGACTGTGCATTACTACCACAACAACGGTAAGATCGTACACTACTCCCACAGCGATGGAATTGGTTTGCATTGTATGAGAGTTTGCTTGTGCCAGCTAGGTGAATCTGTGCCGATAAGGTAGGGGCACAAGGGCATAGTGCCATGTCAAGGGTATGTCCCATATGGGTCATCTAGTGCCAAGGGAAGTCATGCATGTACCGGAGCATGGTGACACGCTGTGGCAAGTAAACCATCTTAACATTGAGGTGATCTTCTCAAATTAGGTCCTCACTCGTGTTAGCATCATCATTAAGCCCAATCCCGATGCCACTGGTCTCTTTAGCTGGACAAAAAGCCTGGTAGGTGGTAATGACATTCTTTAACTCTGATTTTTTGGTTGGTTATGTTCCTTTTCTTTTGCTATCTTGAGATTACTTTTTCTCATGGTAATAGTAATATGTTACGAAGGTGCAAAAACTGGAAAGTAATTAGTGGAGACTTTGTATATTCACAAGAAACAACTCAGTTTGCCTATATATGTATTGGACAACAATTTGGAAACTCAACTACTGGTCCATCTGTTCTTAGTTGTGAAGTATCTATTAATTATTTCATCATATTGCATTCTTTGAAGTTGTGTTGACAAGGAAAAATAAGAGAACCAAAATTAGTAGAAACTTACTTGAAATTCATTTTATCCTCAACTTTAGTGTCTATGTTGTCTGAGAAATTAGTCATCCGCAAACCATGCACTGTATTTTTCAAAATGGTTTTATAGAACTAGTTTAAGCATTTCAAGTATCAAGATATCATAGTTGTTTAAGCCTACTTTATTTTCCACACTTTCTGAGTTCAAACTTTTTGACCTGTAAGCTCAGTTGGGAGTCCTATGTTCTCACAAACTTGCAGGTTTATGGTCTTGATTTCTCAAGAGAGCAACTGTCCATTGCTTCCAGACGTGAAGACCTATATTGGAAAGCCTGCTACAAGAACATTGAGTAAGAAACAGTTGCATTTATAAATAGAAAGTAGAAACATGATGTGCTTGTCCAGTGCAAGGACATAAAATCTGCTCGTTCAGGCCCTTAATTAGCTCCAGCAATATGAATAATTTGGGCAATCTACTGTATCTAAATTCTATATTAGAAACTCAATGGCATCTATTATGTCTTAGGTGTATTTGTTCTAGACGATTTGTGACACACAACAGCAAATAGATGCTTTGTTGAAAATATTTAGTTGGTTTGGTAGCGTTTGACTTCTTTTTCCTTTTTATTCTTCTGGTGCCACACACATGGTGCTTTTTGCAGGTGGATTGAAGGTGATGCACTTGACCTTCCCTTTTCAGATGGCTACTTCGATGCTACTACCATTGGGTATGGATTGCGTAATCTGATTGATAGACAAAAAGCTATGCGTGAGATCTTTCGGGTTCTGAAACCAGGTTTTTTAATCTTATCCTATTTTTGTTAGTCTGACAATGGTCATAAGAATTTATTTAACTTTAACTTTCTTTTGTAGGTTCAAAAGTATCCATTTTAGATTTTAATAAGAGCACATCATCTCTTGTAAACATGTTGCAGGTACTTACCAGATGATAGATTTTATATGTGAAGTTATAGAATTCAAGTTTGTCATTATTGAAATCTTATTCTATTTGTTTTTCCTGTCTTTTTCATTCATAATTGTTGTTTACATTCTTATATGACAAATAAATACTGGGATTTCTGCTTTTGTTATATAGGAATGGATAATAGACAATGTTGTTGTTCCTACTGCAAGTGAATATGGCCTTTCACAAGAGTACAAATATTTGAAAACATCAATCGATGAATTCTTAACAGGTTTGATGTCATATTTTTTCCTTCTACTTATATTGTATCTTCTCATGAAGAAGCGCCCATGAATGAATTTCTATGGAGCTGCCTTGGAGAAAAAACTGTGACACATGTAGTGATCCAAGATTCTTATATGCTAGGGTAGCTTTGAAGTTGGATGGATTACATGCTAAAATTTTCATTAGCGGTTCCTACTTGGTGTTGAATATTAATGTTAACCGGTCATCTGTGACTTAGGCTTCATTTTATTTAATGGGTTGGCCAATGAATTCCATCACATGAATCTCATAGTTACTGGCAATTTGTCTGTTGTGGTGAATTTAATTGTTTCAGGATTGTTATGAATTATATTGCTAGTACTATATGTAATCAAGATTCTCATTCGATAGAAAACCTAGGCTTCTTTCCTTCGATGATTCTAACTTGACTGTTTCTGGGTGGTCATCTGCATTTGTTAGGGAAAGAGGTAAACATAACGTTGCAACTACTGCCTTGTGGAGAAACAAATACCGTGCTTGGTTCCCATAATTAATCCTAGAACCACTGAGAGGTTTTCATAATTCTAATCACATGTCATATCTTCGTGCTTGAAATTGATGTTGTTCCAAACTTGTTACTCTTCTTTGATTGATATCATCGTCCATGGGTTAAACAAAATGTTCTATAACTGCAGGAAAAGAATTAGAGAAGCTGGCAAAGGAAGTGGGATTTTCCAAAGCAGAACACTACGAAATTGGTGGTGGTTTCATGGGGAACCTAGTGGCAACTCGATAGCAGACAATTTCTTCGTGCAAACTGAATTGACGTGTTTTATCAGAGAGTATCTGAAATGGAACCACCATATTAGGTATTTTTCAGCTTAACAAACACAAAAACAAATTGTGGTCTCTTTGGAAAACCAGGAATTTTATCAGCAAGGCAATCAGCTGCTGAGCATCATTCACGACTTTGCAGGTGGAGCTTTGATACAGATGTTTCCTGGCACCTAGCTTGCAGAAGATTCTATTCTCTCGGGATTCATGGTTATCCTTGTCAACCACTCATTTATTTCAGCAACTGCTCCTCCAGTTCTGAGTTTCCAAAGTTAATCTTCCAAGTGTTGTTAGATAGCAAAGCAAAAAAGTTATTTCCCGTTTCCTGCTTAGATACAGAGAGTGAGGTCCTTCCAATCCTAGAAAAGAAAATTAAAGTCTGCAACTCGATCGTCAACGTTTTTCTAACTACATCCTTCACTTCATAGATTGGTGATCACCACTTGTGCTGCCTTTGTAGTCTTGTAATTGTTGAATCTCGGATTTTGATGATGAAGTCAATTGTCATTTGTTATCTAATCTATATGTTGAGATAAGTGTACAGGATTAACTGCGATGAAAGTGAGACATGCAACAGGAGTTGCGCCGGAGTCAAGACAATGATCACGTTGGGAGTTCGAGAGTTCGACGGAAGTTCGGACAATCGTCGGAAGTTCTGCGGGAACAAATCCAAGAAGTCCATAAGCTTGCCAAAGAAGCTCGTCGGAACTCGCCAAGTGAATCGTCGCAAGTCTAGGAGTTTGCCGGAAGTCCGTAGGAGCATCACCGAGGGTTCATCGAATGATCGACGGAAGTTCGCCGGAAGCTCGCCGGAAGAAGCGATTGACGCACCGGAGCAAGTTGCAGTAAATGTCTTAGAAAAATCGTAGTTAGCACATTGATTAAGTTGGAAATGGGAGGTGATCCCATTAACTTAATCTTGGGGCAATTGGGCCCCTGAAAAACCCAAATTGGGTCGAATGGATCAACCCATTCGGATCCTGATTTTTGCCAAGCGGTTGAACCGCCCAAGGCAGGAGGTTGCACCGCCTGGACTCAGTCTCCGAGCGAGACTGAGAGGTGCAACCGCTCCAGCCAGGCGGTGGCACCGCTTGGGGCTCAGTCTCCGAGCGAGACTGGGCGGTGCAACCTCCCCTGACAATAGGTGGCACCGCTTGAGCTCAGTCTTCGAGCTCTGCCAAGCGGTGCAACCGCCTCAGTCAGGAGGTGCAATCGCCTGAGCTCGGTCTTCGAGCTCTGTCAGGAGGTGCAACCGCCCTTGACAGGAGGTAGCACCGCCCAGAGGCTCAGTCTTTGAGCTCTGCTAGGCGGTGCAACCGCTCCAGTCAGGAGGTGCAACCGCCTGATCCTGGAATTCCGGGAATTGACAGTTTTGAGCTCCAAATTTGAACTGGGTTGGGGCCTATAAATACCCCACCCATTCAGCATTGAAAGCACAAGAACTTACACCGAAATCTTGATCTTTTTCTGTGATTCTTAGAGCTCAAAATTGTTGTAAAGGCCAAAAGTTCTTCTCCCTCTGTTCTTCCAAGTTCTGAGTTGTAAAGAGAGGAGAGAAAATTCTGTAAGGGTTGTCTCCTAAGCCCGTCAAAAGGAGTGAAACTGTAAAAGGGTGGTTGGCCTTCGCCTATTGAAGGAAGGCCTCTAGTTGACGTCGGTGACCTTGTCGGTGGAGGAAGCCAAAAGTGGAGTAGGTCAAGATTGACCGAACCACTCTAAATCTCGGTTTGCATTTACTTTGAGCATATTATCTTTACTTCAAACCTCCTCTAAAGCTTACTACTTTCTGCGCATATACGATCCGGTTTCAAGCTTTGCACTTTCCGAATCAGCGTTTAGACGTAAATCTGTTTTTTTATATGATCATCATATTTCAATTTGCGTTTACGTTTTGATTTCTATCTTAACTACAAACTGCCTTTATATCCTTGCCTAAGCTGCATCTCGCCTAATCAAAGTGTTTTACGAATCAGCATTTAGATGTAAATCAGTTTCTTCGTACGAACGTTGTATTTCAGTTTGCGCTTATATTCTGGTTTGCATCATAACTGCAAACTGCCTTCATAGATTGACTTTAACGTCATCTCGCTTGATCTTAAGTTAAAGTAATCTTAGAATCGGCTTTCACACCTAAATCGTTTTTATTGTTCGAACGTTTTTTTTTATCGTCGAAAGATTTTCGCTGCACTAATTCACCCCCCACCCCTCTTAGTGCTCTTGATCCTAATAGTAATATGACCAGCTGTAAGATCTTTTTCCGATAAGGACCTTTTATTTTTTAGTCTGTTCCATTGTTGAAGCGTGATGGATATATGAGAAATTGTCTGTTTGGTGAAGGTACATGTTAGGATCATTTTTTTGAGCTTTTGAATAATGTTTATTGTCTGTTTAGTTCAGTTGTTTATTGAGTTTGTTTAGTTCAGTTAGAGTCAGGTAGAGGTTTATTTAATATTTATTTTTATTAGAGTCCAAATCTTGGTAGACTTTGGGTGAAACTCTATAAATAGTGATGTAACCGTTTCTCTTGGCAAACAATGAAGGAAATATTATTTAGTCTTTTGAAAAAACCCTAGGAGGTCGATTCCCTCGAAGTGATCAAGGAGGTCGATCCCCTCGAAGTAATCAAGGAGGTCGATCCCCTCGAAGTGATCAAGGAGGCAGCGGTGATCATCAAAGAAAAAAAAAAGAAGAAAAAACGAAGAGAGGAAGAAGAAGTCGTAGTCACACACCCCTGCTTCCCCTGCTTTCGGCCAGCCCACTCGCCGCCGTTGCTCTTCGGCCAACGACCGACTCTGCCTCGCTTCCCAGCTAGAGTCCACTACCGCCTGTCGCCTCCCACCCGAGCCACCACCACTATCTCCTTCTCTATCGTCGCCCGCCTCCCCTTGGGTCGCAGTCGCTCGACCTCCCCTCCTCGGCGATCGTTGGTGACGCTACTCTTAATCGCGCCACCACCGTTGCTCGCCTCCCCTTGGGTCGCAGCCACAATTGCTCGACCTCCCCTCCTCGGTGATTATTGGTGACACTGCTCCTAACCGCGCCACCACTGCTGCCTCCTCCACCATCGCCCACCTCCCCTTAGGTCGCAGCCGTAGCCGCTTGACCTCCCCTCCTTGTGGCGACCAAAATAGGGCAACCGAGAAAGGGTCGTCGTCGCTATTTTCGGCCAGTGGACCACCCCCTGACAGCGCCCCTTTGCTGCTCCTCGCCCTCGATAACCTTGCTCCCAATCGCACCACCACTATCGCCTCTCAACCCCTGCAACAACCTTTCCTTCTATGATGCGACAGAAACATAGCTCCCTTTGTTGGCTTAGCCCCCTGTCGATCCTTGTCGCGACCCTCACTACCTCCTTCTCCACCGCCGTCGCTGCTTCCCAGTCTATCATGGCCTTAGCTAGAATTGCCTAAGGCGTGAGACACCCTTGCGGCCAAGACACAAACTTAGCTTGCATTGCCTAAGTCGCGAGGCACCCGTGCAGCAAAGATGCGAACTTAGCTTACGTTGCCTAAGTCGCGCTTCCCCCTTGCGATTTGCATCCGCAAAGATTAGCCCACTTGCAACCTCTCGCAGGTCCTGAAGGACCTGTAAAGAGAAAGTTGATTAGTTCGAAAAATGAGTGACGGACTAATCAAATGTCGACGCCCTCATCGACGCTTGTTGATAGTTGTTGATGATTGCTTCTTCATGTCGTAGGTCATCTTCAGGCTCCCAACTGACTTCAGTTTGGGGAAGCTTTCGCCACTTCACCAAGTACTCGGTTTGCTCAGCTCCAGTGGGTAGCTTTATCTTGCGGTCTGCTAGAATGGTTTCAACTCGCTTCTCGTAGGAGGCTGTGGTGAGGGGTAACAAAGTTGAAACACTTCGGGAAGCATCTTGCGGATCCGAGTGGTAGGCTTTCAAGTTGCTAGCGTGAAGAACATTATGAATTTTGAACCACGCCGGCAGCTGCAACTTATAGGAGACATTACTCACCCTACTGATAATTGGGAAGGACCCTTCATACTTGCGCACCAATCCTTTATGTACTTTATTCCTAACGAATTGGAGTGATGCTGGTTGGAGCTTGACCAACACCAAATCGTCGATCTTGAACTCTTGCGGTCGCCTTCCCAAGTCGGCCCACTTCTTCATTCTTTTTGCCGCCTTCTCCAAGGAAGCCCGCGCAATATCTGTATTTTGGTGCCACTCCCTTGCGAAGTGGTAGGCTGATGGACTACTCCTAGTATACCCAATTACCATGGTGTGAGGAGTTGACGGTTGTTGCCCTGTAATGATCTCGAAGGGGCTCTTGTTGGACGCAGAGCTCCGCTGCAAGTTATAGGAGAATTGGGCAATGTCCAACAACTTCACTCAATCTCGTTGTTTGGCACTCTCGTAGTGCCGAAGATATTACTCTAGGAGCGAGTTTATCCCTTCAGTTTGGTCATTCGTCTAGGGGCGGAGACTTATGGAGAAGTATAACTTCGACCCCAATAATTTGAATAGCTCGATCCAAAATCGTCCCAAGAATCGAGCGTCTCGATCACTGATGATATTGTGCGGGACTCCCCAATACTTCACCACATCCTTCATCATCAGCTTGGTCGCCTCTTCTGCTGAACAGTGTAGGGGAGCAGCAATGAAAGTTGCATACTTAGAAAATCGATCGACCACCACGAGTATCGATCCGAGTCTCCCTACTACGGGCAAGCTTTATATGAAGTCCAAGGAAATACTCTCCCACGGCCTTTTTGGTACGGGCAATGACTTCAAAAGTCCCACCGACTTTCGTTGCTCTACCTTGTCTTGTTGGCAAGTGAGACATGTTCGAACATGTTCCTCCACATCAATCCCCATCTTCGGTCAATATAAGGCCTTCTCCACGAGAGCCAAGGTTCTATGAATGCCTGGATGTTCAGCCGAAAGGGAATCGTGACACTCTCTTAAGAGTTCACGTCTCAGATTGTCCACTCGAGGAACATAGACCCTATTCCCTTTGGTGTAAACGAGTCCCTCTTGGACCCAAAACCATCGTGTCTTGCCTTCTTTAATGAGCTGTATCAGGGCTTCTGCTTGGGGATCGCTGTATAGTCCATCCCTGATCTTGGAAAGGAAGTTGGAGTGCAACTGACTTGCTTGGCCTTTGCCCTCCAATTATACGACATTCATGCGCTCCACTTTCCGACTCAATGCATCGGCCACGACAATCGCCTTTCCGGGCTTATACTCCATTACCATATCAAACTCTGCTAGGAAGTCCTGCCATCGTGCCTGCTTTGGGGAGAGTTTCTTCTGAGTTTGGAAATAACTCAAAGCGATGTTATTTGTCCTTAGTACAAATCACGATCTAAGAAGGTAGTGTCGCCAAACTCGTAGATAGTGGATCACCGTAGTCATCTCATTTTCATGACCCTCCTACATGAGTATTCCCCTAATAACGAAGTCTGAAGCATCTGTATAGACTTCGTAGGGCTCCCCATAGTTTGACAATTTGAGCACTGGTTCTTCCTACTAGTCATAGGTGCCCAGCAAGCCAATCACGTGAGTGATGGCACGTGTGACTTGACACAAAATCTTTTTTTGCTTATTATATTTTGGCATTTATCACTTTATATTAACTATTGCATTTATGCATGTATACATTATGATGTCCTTGGATCTGTGCAATAGGAATTGGATCGTGATGAGATCACGATAATGAGATCGATTCACCTTTAAACATAGATCATAAATAATCCCGGTCATAGGTTACTCGAGAGGGACATTGTGATAACCGGACAGACTGGTGTGCTATATACCCGTCCATATGATGGATGTAGCTGGTCTCATAGCTGCTCGTGTAGGGACACTAGGGATACAATACAGGTGCTCATTGAGAATGAGTTCACTGATTAATCCGCTTACGGAATGCTGGATGGTTGATGATGCCTTATTGTTAGACAGCAATTCCGTAGTCCTGGTGGTGTATCTGGTCCTTAGACTTGAGACACCAAGGATGTTCTATATGAGTGCTTCACTCTTTGATACCAGACTTATAGGTTTGGCTGTCCCAAATCTAGTACAACTGGTCATTGGGAGTAACAGTCGACCTTACGAGGGCTATTGAGTATCGATAGAGGATCATCTACTCTTGGCATCATAAGAGGAATATCCCATGTGTTCTTGCTTAGACAAATCCCTGGCCAGGGTCATTCAGGTTGAGAGAGAAAGAGTTTTTCGGGAGAATTCGATTAGAGCGAGACTCGAGTAGAAACCGTATGGGTCTGGCACCACCATGCTCAATATACGGTCTCTGGGATATTAAATGGATGAGGGACTATAGGTATACGGTAACTGAGGACAAACAGATCCAATGGATTGGATTCCCCTATATCGTTTGGGGACTATGGCGTAGTGGCCTAGTACGTCCGCAGTTGATGAGTCGAGTGAATTATTATAGAGATAATAATTCACTAAGTTAGAAGGAGTTCTAACAGGTATGACTCATGGACAGCTCGATATTGGGCCTAGAGGGTCACACACATATGGTAAGCATTGCGATGAGTAGAGGTTCGGATATGAGATATCCGTCGGAGCCCCTATCTTATTAGATATCCAATAAGCCCTTGAAGTATTGGATCCCATGGACGAGATCTAATAAGATCCCATGAAAGATTATTGGATAGAGATCCACCAATCTAAAAGGCTTGAGTAATTGGATGCATATTCAATACCTACTAGGGGAGGATCCATTAGGTTTTGACAAGGGACCTCTATAAATAGGAGGGATTCAGAGCCTCATAGGCTAGACATTTTGTTTGCCTCTCCTATTCTCCTCCCCCTCTCCACCTCACAGTAGGCCTGGAGTTTGGAGGAGCATCGTCGCAGCCCTGATGTATGGATCACCACTAGAGAGGAGGACGCTTGATCTCCTTCACCCTCTCCTAAAGATCTATAAGGAAACAAGGATATACAATCTCCCTAGGTAACACAATCTACTCTATACGCAGTTTTAAGTTTTGCGGATTTTGCGCACCAATCTTTGCACGACAACAAACATCTCTTTGAGAATAGGAGATTTTGTTTTCTTGTACTTCTGCTGCGCATATGATGTCGCCCCCAGATTTCCCAACAATGGTATCAGAGCTAGATTATTCGTGCGAAATATTGGTTTTAAACTGCGTGTGTTATGTTTAGGAAGAATTTTGATGTCAAAAATCATTGACACAAAAATAAGGAAGGGCATCAACAATTGCTCCCCTCGATCTACATGCCTACAGCCACCTACAACGGCAGCCGTAGCTAGACAGCATAGTGCCGACGCATGCGCAAGCGCTGTGCCTGCAGCAGTCGGCCGGCGGCCTGCTTCCAGCATGCTGTGCCTGCGGTTGCTTCTCCCGCGGGGTGAGGCGCCATAGGGCAGCGGCGCTTGCCGTCGTTGCTCCCGAGGGCGAAACTCCCCCTAGGGGTGGCCGCCCGACTGGATAGCACCGCTTGCAGGTGCTGCCCCGCGGGCCGAATCGCCCGCAGAGGCGGCGGTGCTTGCGGGGGCGCCCACCTGTAGGGGTAGCGCCGCTAGCGGGCGTGCCACCCGTAGGCGAGGGCAGCGCCCCGCCCTCCGCCGCATAGCCTACGGCCAGTAGGGTGGCGACGGCGGCGGCAACAGCAACAAGGGAAAAGGAGAAAGGGGCTTATGGTTTTGGGCAAAAAGATAGTTTTACCCCTGTGAATTTGAGAAAATCCAGTTTCTATCTTTTGTCCAAATTATGAAAATACCCTTAGGAATTCAAAAATTCCCTATATGTCCCTGATTTTAGAAAATATTAATTAATTAAAAAGTTTAGTTGATTATTATTTTTATCATTATCTAGTAGTCCTACATGATTATGATTATTTATACATGTGATGTATGATGTGTGGACGGATGATCATGGACCGTGTGATGTGTGTACTTGTGATTATTATTATTGGGGTCTGCGAGCCTCCATTATATTTCTCATTTATTGTCGGGCCTACGTGCCTATGATTAAGTTGTAATCATATGAGAAGGCACAGCGGGAGCGTGGATGCGATAGCGGGACCCACGAGACGGGCGATTGCGATGCATGAAGATGCATCGAGATGTCGACGGAATCGACGAGGATGAGATGGACGATCACAGGACATAAAGATGCATCGTTGCGCATATAGATCTTGATGTGAGTGATCAGGCCTACTGGCTCGGGTTTGATCACATTAGGTTGTGGTCCATGATCATCTTGTGTGATTGCTTATACACATACTAGAAATGTATATATATTTACATGCAATGTAGATATATATTAAATATATATATGTGTGACATGTCATATTAGGGGACCAAATCATACAAACATCTCTCTCGATAATATTATGTCGGTAAACGTGAGATAATTAGATTGACCCACATGGCCTTCCATCGTTATAGGTAGGAACCGATTTTCGGTGTAGGTTGAGTTGGTCGAGTCCCTCGAGGCTCACCTATATCGCGACTCGCTATCTTGCTTACGACATAGAGATGTCACCGGTGACCTGAGGACATGGTATGCTTGGTCAAGTCCCTCGAGGGTATATCATCAAATCATACTCATTTTGTAACGAAGGTGTTGACTTAACTGAGCATCATGGTTAGTCGAGTCCCTCGAGACTATGATGATTCGGAGGTCGAACAAGACGGGAATCACAAGGAGTTGTGATCGGCAAGAGTTGCTTACCTTTTGGGCTTAGTGTGATTGGTCGAGTCCCTCGAGGTTACACTAAGACGCTGATTGGATCCTGATCCCCACTAGAAGTCTGCTGGAGACTTCTGTTTCATGTGCTGAGGGTGTCGCGTGACTCGCTAGTAAAATAGTGGGAGCATATTAAGATAGAAGTCCATATCTTGATAGTTTATTTCTTGTAAAAACTATATGTTATTCATTTTTGCTACATCTTTATTTTTAGAAAATATCGCTTTTAAATCCCTTACGTGGCATACTTGATGTCAACCGCCTCACTGGTCCAAATTATATGGATTGGCTCCACAACTTGAGAATTGTTCTCACGATGGAGAAAATCGTGTACGTCCTTGATACAGTGATGCCTACGCCCAAGAAAGGGGTAAGGAGAATGAGATTGCTCGTTACGTGAAGTACATTGATGACTCCACTCTTGCTCAGTGCTATATGTTGGGCTCTATGACTCCTGAGTTACAGAGACAACATGAAAAGATTGATGCCAAATCCATTCTCTTACATGTCCGCAAATTGTTTGAGGAACAGGGAAGGACTCAACGATATGAGATATCCAAGAGCCTCTTCTGCGCTAGGCTGACTGAGGGGACACTAGTTCAGAACCATGTCCTAAAAATGATTAAGTGGATAAAGAAACTCACAATTCTAGGAATGGTCCTAGAGGATAACTTGTGTGTGGATATTATGCTTCAATCCCTACCAGATTCTTTTTCACAGTTCCTAATGAATTTTAATATGAACAAGCTTGAGGCGACTCTCTTAGAGGTCCTCAATATGTTGAGGGAGGCAGAGAGTACTATTAAGAAAGAGAAGCCAGTTCTCTACACTAGTGAGACCAGAAAGAAAAGGAAAGCAGAAAAGTCCCTTAAGAAGGGAAAGGACAAGGGCAGACCAGGTAAAGCAAAGGTTGCTAAGAAAGACCCAACAAAGGACAAAGGCCAATGCTTCCATTGTGGCAAAGATGGGCACTAGAAGAGGAATTGCAAAGAGTACCTTGTAGAAAGGGTGAAACAAAAGTTTGGTGAAGCTTTAGGTACATTTATGATCAGTCTCCATTTGTCAGAATCTTATGATAACACATGGGTATTGGATACCGGTAGTGCTTATCATATATGCAATTCGTTGTAGGTTCTAGCAAGGCCTAGGAGATAGAGAGAGGCGAGATGGACCTCAAGATAGGCAATGGAGCAAAAGTTACTGTAGTAGCTGTTGGCGAGGTCGCCCTACATCTGCTTGGTGGAGCTTTTATTACATTAGATGCATGTTATTTTGTTCCTTCTATTATCAAAAATATTATCTCCATTTCATGTTTGATAGTTAGTGGATATAAATTAGTTTTTGAGAACAATGGTTGTTCGATATTATTAGATGATGAGATCATCACGAAAGGAATATTGCATAATGATTTATTTATACTAGACACTACTCCACATATCATGAATGTAAGTGTGTCCAAGAGGAAACGAGATGAGATGAACAGTGCATACTTGTGGCATTGTAGGCTATAGGTCACATCCATGAAGAAACGATTCAAAAATTGCTAAATGATGGATATCTAGATCCATTCGACTATGAGTCATATGCAACTGTGAGCCTTGCCTTCGTGGAAAACTGACCAACTCTCCATTTAGTGGAACTGGAGAGAGAGCCACTGAGCTGTTGGAACTCATACATAGTGATGTATGTGGACCCATGTCAACTCATGCCATTGGGGGTTACTCCTATTTCATTAAGTATAAGTCCGAGGCCTGGATATATGTACTTAATGAAGTACAAGTCCGAGGCCTTTGAGAAATTCAGAGAGTATAAGAATGAGGTGGAGAACCAGACTGGAAAGAGTATTAAGACTCTTCGATCAGATCGAGGAGGTGAGTACTTAAGTACAGAGTTTACTTAGTTCCTCAAGGACCATGGGATATTATCCCAATGGACACCTCTTTATACACCTCAGCTCAATAGTGTCTTTGAAAGGAGAAATCGTACGCTATTAGATATGGTTCGGTCCATGATGAGTTTCGTTGACCTACCTATCTCATTCTAGAGATATGTCCTAGAGACCGCAGCTTACCTTCTGAATAGAGTTCCAGCTAAGTCGGTAGTGTCTACACCATATGAGATATGGAAAGGGAAGAAGCCCAATCTTAAGGTTGTTAAGATTTGGGGCTACCCTGCCCATGTTAAAAGACACAACCCCGATAAGTTATAATCGAAGACAGAGCGATGCAAATTTGTGGGATACCCCAAGGAAACTTGTGGGTATTATTTCTATCATCTCGAGGACCAAAAGGTCTTTATAGCCAGGAGAGTAGTGTTCCTTGAGAAGGAACACATTCTTGACGGAGATAGTGGGAGCATGATAGAGTTGAGCGAGGTTGGAGAACCAAGCTCAAGCACCACTCTACAGCCCGAGTCTGTTTAGGTACCTAATACACAAGTTTCAACTTTACATAGGTCTGGCAGAGTATCCCATCCTCCTGAGAGATATGTGGGATATATTAGAGGAGAGGATGTTGAGGATATTGATCCTCAAACCTACGAGGAGGCTATTATGAGTATAGACTCCGGGAAATGGCAAGAAGCCATGAATTCTGAGATAGATTCCATATACTTCAACAAGGTTTGAAACCTAGTTGATGCGCCCGAGGGTATTGTACCCATCGGTTATAAGTGGATCTTTAAGAAAAAAATCGGAGTAGATGGAAAGATAGAGACCTATAAAGCAAGGCTAGAGGCTAAGGGGTATCGTGAAAGGCAAGGTGTTGACTATGACAAAACCTTCTCACCCGTAGCAATGCTAAAATCCATTTGAATTCTATTAGCTATTGTAGCGTACTATGATTATAAGATCTGGCAGATGGATGTGAAAACTGTATTCCTCAATGGGAACCTCAAGGAGGAGGTGTATATGATACAACTTGAGGGATTCGTGTCTAGGAACTGCCCAGATAAGGTGTGCAGGTTATTTAGATCCATTATAGACTAAAGCAAGCTTCCCGAAGTTGAATATAAGATTTGATGAGGCAATTAGATCTTATGACTTCATTAAGAACGAAGATGAGCATTGTGTATACAAGAAGGTGGGAGCGCTATCACCTTTTTGGTGTTATATGTGGATGACATCCTGATCATTGGGAATGACGTAGGAATGCTATCCACAGTAAAGGCTTGGTTATCTAGACACTTCTCCATGAAGGACTTAGGGGAAGTATCCTATATCTTGGGGATTAGAATCTATAGAGATAGATCCAAGAGAATGCTTGGCTTGTCCCAATCTAGGTACATAGAAACCATTGTCAAAAGGTTTGGTATGGAAAATTCTAAGAGAGGTCTCATACCGATGAGACATGGGATATCGCTTTCTACAAGTATGTCCCCAAAGACTCTAGAAGTAAGGGCAAACATGGATATGATACCTTATGCCTCAGTAATAGGGTCTATCATGTATGTCATGCTATGTACTAGGCCTGATATAGCGCATGCTCTGAGTGTCACGAGCATGTATCAGGTGGATCCAGGCTTGGAGCACTGGAAAGTAGTAAAGTGTATCCTTAAGTACTTGAGAAGGACTAAGAATTTTTTACTAGTATATGGAGATAGTAGCCTTAAGGTTGAAGGCTACACAGACTTAAGTTTTCAATCCGATGTCGATGATAGCAAGTCGAATTCGGGGTACGTGTATACCTTGAATGGAGGAGCAATGTGCTGGAAGAGTTCCAAACAAGATAATACTATTGACTTGACCATAGTGGCGGAGTACATTTCTGCATCAGATGCAGCAAAGGAGGGAGTCTAGTTGAAGAAGTTCATCACAGATTTGAGAGTCGTGCCGGGTAGCGAGGAGCCGATCTCCTTATATTGCAACAACAACGAGGCGATTACTCAAGCGAAGGAACCTAGGTCTCATCAGAAATCTAAGCATGTTCTGAGGAGGTTTCACCTTATCAGAGAGATCATAACCCGAGGAGATGTAGCAGTGGAAAGAGTTCCATCCGAAGATAACATTGCATATCCACTAACAAAGCCATTGTCTTAGATTGTCTTTGAGTATCATAAGGGTCTGATGGGGATCAGACACACAGGTGATTGACTTTAGGTCAAGTGGGAGATTACTAGTCATAGGTGCCCAATAAGCCAATCACGTGAGTGATGACATATGTGACTTGACACATAATCTTTTTTTGCTTATTATATTTTGGTATTTATCACTTTATATTAACTATTGCATATATGCATGTATATATTGTGATGTCCTTGGATCGTGATGAGATCACGATAATGAGATCGATTCACCTTTAAACACAGATCATAAATAATTCCGGTCATAGGTTACTCGAGAAGGACATCGTGATAACCGGACATACTAGTGTGCTGTATACCCGTCCATACGATGGATGCAGCTGGTCTCATAACTGCTCGTGTGGGGACACTAGGGATACAGTACATGTGCTCATTGAAGAATGAGTTCACTGATTGATCCACTTACGAGATGCTGGATGGTTGATGATGCCTTATTGTTAGACAACAATTTCGTAGTCCTAGTGGTGTATTTGGTCCTTAGACTTTAGACACCAAGGATGTCCTGTATGAGTGCTCCACTCTTTGATACCAGACTTATAGGTTTGGCTATCCCAGATCTAGTATAGCTGGTCATTATGAGTGGCAGTCGACCTTACGAGGGCTATTGAGTGTCGATAGAGGATCATCCACTCTTGGCATCATAAAAGTAATATCCCATGTGTTCTTACTCAAACAAATCCCTAGCCAGGGTCATTCGAGTTAAGAGAGAAAGAGTTCTCCGAGAGAATCCGATTAGAGCGAGACTCGAGTAGAAACCATATGGGTCTGACAGCATCATGCTCTACATACGATCTCTAGGATATTAAATGGATGAGGGACTATAGGTATACGGTAACTGAGGACAGACATATCTAATGGATTGGATAATGGATTGGATTCTCCTATTTCGTTTGGGGACTACGGCGTAGTGGCCTAGTACGTCCGTAGTTGATGAGTCGAGTGAATTGTTATAGAGATAATAATTCACTAAATTAGAAAGAGTTCTGACAGGTATGACTCACGGTCAGCTCGATATTGGGCCTAGAGGGTCACACACATATGGTAGGCATTGCGATGAGTAGAGGTTCGGATATGAGATATCCGCCGGAGCTCCTATCTTATTGGATATCCAAAAAACTCATGAATTATTGGATCCCATGAATGAGATCCAATAAGAGCCCATGAGAGATTATTAAATAGAGATCCACTAATCTAAAAGGCTTGGGTAATTAGATGCAGATCCAATACCCACTAGGGGAGGATCCATTAGGTTTTGACAGGGGGCCTCTATATATAGGAGGGATTCAGAGCCTCATAGGCTAGAGCCTTTGCTTGCCTCTCCTATTCTTCTCCCCCTCTCCACCTCAGAGCAGGCCTAGAGTTTTGAGGAGCGTCATCGCAGCCCTACTGTGTAGATCACCGCTAGAGAGGAGGATGCTTAACCTCCTTCACCCTCTCCTAAAGATCTGTAAGGAAATAAGGATATACGATCTCCCTAGGTAACACAATCTACTCTATACGCAGTTTTAAGTTTCACGGATTTTGCGCACCAATCTTTGCACGACGATGAACATCTCTTTGGGAATAGAAGATTTTGTTTTCTTGTACTTCCTCTACGCATGTGATGTCGCCCCCAGATTTCCCAACACTTCCAACACAACAGCCTTCAGATCTTGGAATGTAATTTCACATTTATTAGACCACCTCTAAGGATGCTCCTTCTTCAGCAACTCCGTCAGTGGAGTTGCACGCTTCGAATACCCCGCTATGAAGCATCGATAGTAGTTGACGAAGCCAAGGAAGGATCTCAACTCTGGCACCTTCTTTGGAGTTCGCCATTCCGCAACCGCTTGAACCTTCGATTTGTCCATCTGAATGGAGCCATTACCGATTCGATGCCCCAAGAATAAGATCTTCGTTTGAGCAAAGTAGCATTTCTCCCATTTCATGAACAAAGTGTTCTCCCTGAGAACCTTGAAGATTGTTCGAAGGTTCTTGACATGCTCCTCGAGCGTTTGACTGTAGACGATGATATCGTTTAAGTAGACGACCACAAACTTATCGAAATACTCCTTGAATAGCTGGTTTGTGAGAGTACAGAACATGGCTAGAGCATTGGTTAAGTCGAAAGGCATCACTAAGAACTCAAATGCTCCATACCTGGTCACACAGGTAGTCTTCGCTTCGTCGCCTTCAGCAATGCGCACCTGCCAATATCCTGATCGAAGGTCGAGTTTTAAGAAATACTTGGCTTTGCCCAACTGGTCGAACAAGTCCGCAATGAGTGGGATGGGATACTTGTTCTTTGTCGTTATTTTGTTGAGGGCTCGGTAATCAATGCATAGTCGGAGGCTCCCATCTTGTTTCTTCTGGAAGAGAACTGGAGCTCCGAATGGTGCTTTAGAGCTGCGAATGAGACCACTGCTTAGTAGTTCACCTAACTGCTTTTTGAGTTCTGCCAACTCTAGTAGGGGCTTATAGTAGGGTGGTCTCACTGGAGGCTTCACTCTTGGCTCCAGCTCGATGTTGTGATCCACGCCTCTGCATGGCGGAAGAGTCTTCTAGGACACTCGTCACCACAGTAGGTTCATGACGCCATTGAACTCTTTTAGGACACTCGTCACCATAGTAGGTTCATGAGTGACCTTCTTGTCGAGTGGCTCTAGCTTCATAGCAGCCACGAATGTCAGTTCACCTTTTCGTACCCCTTTCTTCAGTTGTAATGCCGATATATGTTGGGGTTCCTTGGTTCCCCTCCGAGAGACAAGAACCACAGAGGGGTCATCACCTCCCATCACACATAGGGAGTTAAGGAACGATATTGACACTAACTTCGTCGCATGCATAAATTCCATTCCAAGAATCACTTGGAAGTCATCTAGTGGCACCACTATCATGTTTGTGCTCCTGCTCCATGTTCCGATCTTGATGGGAACTCCCTTTGCCAACCCAGAGATTCGCCTAGCCTCCAAGTTCACCGCCTTCATTCGACTCGGGCTCTTCTCCAAGATCAGCCCAAGTCGCTTTGCTTTTCGATCGGTAATAAAATTGTGGATAGCGCTTGTGTCCACCATTGCATGGGTTGTTTGGCCATTGAGCTTAATGTCTACGTACATCAGCTCGCCACTTCCTGATTTTTATAGTGTTCAACAAACACATTACTTCCATCTGGGGTCCTTGCGACTACTCATCATCACTACTGGATTCAGAACTACTCAAACTAAGAGTGACAGCCTTGCCCTTGTCCGATTTGGGGGGATTGATGGAAGTTGTTAAAGCATTGAGTGCCTATTTTTGTGGGCACTCCTGTTGAATCTCGGATTTTGATGATGAAGTTAATTGTCATTTGTTGATCTAATCTATATGTTGAGAAAAGTGTGCAGGATTAACTACAATGGCAATAAGACATGCCGCAGGTGTTATGTTGGAGTCAAGACCAAAATCACATTGGGAGTTCGAGAGTTCGTCGGAAGTCCGAACGTTCATCGGAATTCTGCGGGAACCGACCGAGAAGTCCAGGAGCTTGCCATAGAAGCTCGTCGGAACTTGCCAAGAAGATCATTGCAAAGTCCAGGAGCTTGCCGAGAGTCCATCGGAGCATTGCCGAGGGTTCATCGGATGTTTGTCGGAAGTTCGCCGGAAGCTCGCCGGAAGAAACGATTGACGCACCGGAACACAAATTGTAGTAATGATGTCTTAATTGTCATAGTTAGAGTATAGATTAAGTTAGGATTGGGAGGTGATCCCACTAACTTAATCAGGAGCCAACTGGGCCCTTAACAGACCCAAATTGGGCCGAATGGAACAGCTCATTCGGCCCTTGAAATCTTGGCCGGTGGTGGCACCGCTAGGGCCGACGGTGGCACCACCGGGAGACTCGGTCTCCCAGGATTTCTGGGCAGTGGTATCGCCCCTATTAGGTGGTGGTACTACCTAAGCTCGGTCTTTGAGCACTGTTAGGCGGTAGTACTGTTAGGATCGAGAGCACTAAGAGGGGGGGTGAATTAGTGCAGCGGAAATTTTACAGCGATTAAAACCGAAAGCTGCGTTCGTTCGATAGAAACTATTATGATGCAAAAGCTGATTCACAGTTTGTATCTAAGTGCAGTTTGCGTCTAAGCGCAGATTGCATCTAAGCGCAGTTTGCGTCTAAACACAGTTTGCGTCTAAACACAGTTTGCGTCTAAGCGCAGTTTGCGTCTAAACACAGTTTGCGTCTAAGCGCAGTTTACGTCTAAACGCAGTTTACGTCTAAACGCAGTTTGCGTCTAAACGTAGTTTGCGTCTAAACGCAGTTTGCGTCTAAACGTAGTTTGCGTCTAAACGCAGATGACAGTTTGCAGTTCTAAATGAAATCAAGACGTAAACGTAAACTGCACAGAACCTTATTCGTAAAAGCGCAGAAGATAGTTTGCAGTTGTAAATGAAATCAAGACGTAAACGTAAACTGCACAGAACCTTGTTCGTAAAAAAGCGCAGAAGACAGTTTGCAGTTGTAAGTGAAATCAAGACGTAAACGTAAACTGCACAGAACTCATTCGTAAAAGCGCAGAGAGATAGTTTGCAGTTTGTAGATGGAATCAAGACGTAAACGTAAACTGCACAGAATTCGTTCGTAAAAGCGCAGAGAGCAGTTTGCAGTTTGTAAATGGAATTAAGACGTGAATGTAAACTGCACAGAACTCGTTCGTAAAAGCGCAGAGAGCAGTAGCTATGTAGGAGGTTTGCAGTAATGATAAAGTGCTCAAAATAAACGCAAACCAGAGATTTAGAGTGGTTCGGTCAGTCTTGACCTACTCCACTTTTGGCTTCCTCCACCGATGAGGTTACCGACGTCAACTAGAGGCCTTCCTTCAATAGGCGAAGGCCAACTACCCTCTTACATATTCACTCATTTTGACGGGCTTAGGAGACAACCCTTACAGATGTTTTCTCTCCTCTCTTTACAACTCAAACTTGAAGAACAGAAGGAGGAGGAAAACTAGCAGTTTTGAGCTCTAAGAACCACTGAAAAGATCAAGATTTCGGGTAAGTTCTTTTTTTTTTTGGTGCTGAATGCGTGGGGTATTTATAGGCTCCAACCCAATTCAAATTTGGAGCTCAAAACGATCAAATCCCGGAATTCCGGGATCAGGCGGTTGCACCTCTTGATTGGAGAGGTTGCACCGCCTAGCAGAGCTCGAAGACTGAGCCCAGGCGGTGTCACCTCTTGATTGAGGCGGTTGCACCTCTCTGCCAGAGCTCGAAGACCGAGCTCAGGCGGTGCCACCTCTCTGTCAGGGAGGTTGCACCGCCCAGTCTTGCTCGAAGACTGAGCTCAGGCAGTGCCACCTCCTGGCTGGGGAGGTTGCACCGCCCAGTCTCGCTGGGAGGCTTAGCCCAGGCGGTGCCACCTCCTGGCTGGGGCGGTGCCACCTCTTTCACTATTTCAGCTCACTTGGTTTGGCTCCAAACTTGGCCCAAACCAGTCAGAACTTGGGCCTAATTGGCCCCTACTTGGGTCATAGGATTAACACCTAATCCTAACCCTAATTAATGTGCTAACTATGATTTTAAAGACATTTTCTAAGCTATTACAAAGTCCGCAAGTCAAGACTTCTTCTGGCGAGCTTCCGGCAAACTTCCGGTAGTCTTCCGATGAACTCTTGGAAACCATTCTGCGGACTCCCGGCAAGCTCCTAGACTTCACGATTTGTTCTTAGCGAGTTCCAACAAGCTTCTTCGGCAAGCTCCGATCTTTCTCGGCGAGCTCCGCGAACTTCCAACGAACCTTCCGGCGAGCTTCCGAAAATCCTTCGGCAAGCTCCCAACTCATTCTCGGCTAGTTCCGGTAGCATTCCCGATGAACCTTTGGACTTCCGTCGAACTCTCGAACTTGCAACAAATCCTTCGCGCTTGACTCTGACACTTTGTTTTGCTTTATGTCTTCATCGTTATCATAGTTAATCCTGCACAATTAAAACAAAACTTCGATCGAGACAATTAATCCTAAGCAATTAACCAAGTTGTCCGGCATGTCATTGGTCCCTCGACGCTTCGTCTGATTCTTCGGCGCATCGTCCTCTCCTGCGACCTATTGCCCAATCGGCCAGTTGACTCCGCAACTCCGATATCCTTGGCACAATAACCGCTCTTCTTGGCCCGATGCCCGAGTCCACTGCCCGAAGCCTTCTGTCGATACGTCGACCGATCTACCGGCCCGACGTCCAATCTTCTGACATGTTCCTCCGGCACAACATGATTTTCCTGCTTTAATTGTCTCATCCTGATCAAAGCATCCTGCGTCACTCAAAACACAGATTAAATCATAAACATATGTCAAGTAGTTTCATCATCAAAATACGAGATTCAACAATCTCCCCCTTTTTGATGATGACAACCACTTGATGACGGAGTTAAACTTAACTCCCGGAGTTTAAACAAACTCCCCCTATCAATATGCCATATTGATAGAAACTCTTAGATTCAAAAATCTAAGCAACATGTCATCATAAACGGAGTTAACCTTAACTCCCAGAGTTTAAACAAACTCCCCCTATCAATATGCCATATTGATAGAACCTTGAATTCAAACTGAATTCAAGTCATTGCAATATTCATCATGAATACTTGCAACACGATATCATGATCTTATGCATAAACTTATGCATGTCATGTCATCAAATACTTCTCCCCCTTTGTCATCAACAAAAAGGAGAAGTACCACAATCAAGTGTTTGTGATATTGGTTCAACTTATTGCATGAAAAACATAATATCAAGTTTTATCATCATGCAGTTTTGAAGCCGAAAAATTTAGCAAATGTTACATCATGCTTAAAACATTCAAGCTATCAAGTTTTAGATATGCAAGTTTTACAGCATACAAGATAGCACTTTTATAACATGCAAGCTAGCAAATTTTTACGATATGCAAGTTTTGCTTCTTGAGATAGGCAAGATAGCACTTTTGCAATTTTTGTTTGGCAAGCTTGTGATGTTCAAGATAACAAGCTCTTTCTTCTCTTTTGAGAAGTGTCATTTTTGCTTTCGTTGCAAAGTGCAAGCTAGCAAAATGCCAAACTAGCAAGAGATAATGTTTTACATGAGGCAAGCAAACAATTTGGCAAGTGTTACATTTGCATCTTCTCTTTAGATGTGCAAGAAAATAAACAAGTTTTTGTATTTTCTTGACATTTCAAGCTAGCAATTATCGGTGATGTTCAAGATAGCAATTTCTTCTTTTTTGTAATTTTTGCCTTTTTCTTGAATTGTGCTAGCAATCTATCTCCCCCTTTGTCATTGTCAAAAAGAAGGGAAAAACCCTTTACATCAATTTCTAAATTATGACAAAGGTAAGTAATCATTCTTATTTGTGCATCATTATAGTTTCAATGCACAAATTCATTAACATTACATTTCATTTTTTTTATGCACGATACCGAAAAATCAATCATCATCATGAGCATATCAAACATGATATTCAAGCATTCATGATATATCATTTTGGCAACATAATCATGGATATTCAAACGATGGTATCTAAATGTCAGAATTCATTACATCCTATTATGCATGATCATTGACTCCTCATTTGTATTTCATGCATTATTTCATTTCATCTCATAAGCAATATCAAGAAGAGTTATTGGATGATGAGATAAATATTTTATGAATACACGGAATATCATAAGTGTTTCATGTATTCATATTATCACATGAAGCATATTATCATTTTTAAGATTCATAACATGAATAACGTTATTACTATTTCATCAAAATCAATTTCGAGATTCACACAATATCATGAAATCATTAATCTCGATAAGATGGGAAAAGCATTTTCTTTTTAAGTGATTCTTTTAGCACATCATAAAAAACTCATTCATAATTCAAGTGATTTACAAGATATCATAAATGAATTTATCACTTGTATTTCATCAAAATCGAGAACTCTAGAGATAGAAAATGATCGAAGCATTTAACATGATTGATGCATGATTCATATTTAAAGTGTATCTTATGTCGTAAATACGAATCAAGCATTTGTCAAATCTGAAATCATCCTCAAAATTACATTCAATAAATTCATGTATGACAAGCATAGATTTATTGAAAAATCAATAAGATAGAGGATTACATTTCAAGTGTTCATCAATTGTAGCATTTCATCATATGGTAAGATATCAATGCGTAAAATTGTGAAGCAAGATTTTGTTTGATATCTTGATACAGGGCATGATGTACACATTTCGAATATTTTAGCAAGTGTAGCATTGCATCACATGGTAAGATATCAGCTCGTATGATGTAAATTTTTGTTTGATATCTTGATACAGGGCATATAACAATGATAGCAATCATATATTTCTTGGTGATACAAGCATGGGATAATCATAGCATAGTGTTTATAGCATCAATTCATATATTTCTCCCCTTTTTTTTTAAGTGTTTCATCTTAAGTGATCGATTTCATGTTAGCATGCCTTTTCATTTATGTCAAATGAAAACATGCATCAACGTTTAGGATCATAAAACCATCAATCACAAAAATCATCATGTATAACTTTAAAATCTCATGCATAAAATCGTCAAATCATAGTATCAAAACTTTAATATTTTCATTGCAACATTAAGCAAGGTTTCATTGAACATCATTTTGAATGATTCTTAAAAATGCCTAAAACTTCTTTAGTTTTAATTTATATGATTGACTTTATAATAGAATGCTCAAATCTTTATTCTTATGTCAAAATCATACATCATATTTAACAAATAAAGACAATAAAAAATATCAAGCCTTCTAGACAAAAGCCATGTATCGTCACTGAAAAGCAATATGAAAATCATCAAAATATACATTTTGCTTCTCAAGCACATAAATAAGATTTAATCTCACTAGGTGTACAATCATTAGATTTCTATCTTGCATTAACATAAGACATGCAATTTTCATTTTCATTTTCAAAATTACAAGCATGATCATATATATATATATATATATATATATATATATATATATATATATATATATTTTAACATGTAATTTTTAAGAAAATTAATTCTAAACTAATACATTATGAAAGCATCAAGTAATTTCAAAATAAATTAGGGGGATTTCGATTACCTCATCATTGTAGGCTGTTAAGGCGTAGTTTGTCGCCTTGCTTTTGTTGACTTTTTCTTCTTCGGAGGAGCTCGATTCATCCCAATTTTTGTTCTTGCGTTTAAAGCAAGTAGTTCGATTCTTTTTGCTTTTTAATTTTCGTTTCATTTGTAGTTTAAGTTCACCATCACTTGAGCTTATGCTCGAGTGGTCTTCAAATGTTCTATGTCCCAAATCCTTCCTTTTCTTTGGAAGGTTGTTTTGTTCATCATTGTCCTCATCACTTGAGTCATCGCTCAAGTGGCATTCATTTGTCCAGAGTTCCAAATCCTTCCTGTTCTTTGGAAGGTGATTGTGTTCAACATGTTCATCATGTGCATTGTGCACCATTTCATATGTCATCAATGAACCAATTAGTTCTTCAAGTGGTAAGTTGTTTAGGTTTTTAGCTTCTTGAATAGCAGTTACTTTTGAATCCCAAGTTTTAGAAAGTGAGCGCAAAACTTTGTTAACGAGTTCAAAATCCGAAAAGCTTTTACCAAGTGATTTTAAACCATTGACGACATCCGTAAAATGGGTGTACATGTCAACAACGGTTTCGCTTGGTTTCATATGAAAAAGCTCGAAATCATGCAGTAAAACATTAACTTTCGAGTCTTTGACTCTACTAGTTCCCTCGTGCGTGATTTCAAGAGCGCGCCAAATATCGAAAGCCGTTTCGCACAAAGAAACCCGATTGAACTCATTTTTGTCCAAAGCGCAAAATAAGGCATTCATAGCCTTTACGTTTAAAGAAAAATACTTCTTCTCTAAATCCGACCATTCGTTCATCGGTTTAGAGGGAAGTTGAAAACCGTTTTCAACGATATTCCATAAATCCAGATTTAGAGAAATCAAGAAAACTCTCATTCGAGTTTTCCAATAAGTGTAGTCCAATTCGTTAAAGAACGGTGGACGAAAGACCGAAAAGCCCTCTTGAAGAGCCATTTCTCTCTGGTGTAAATCCGAAATGAGAAATACCCCGCTCTGATAACAATTGTTAGGATCGAGAGCACTAAGAGGGGGGGTGAATTAGTGCAGCGGAAATTTTACAGCGATTAAAACCGAAAGCTGCGTTCGTTCGATAGAAACTATTATGATGCAAAAGCTGATTCACAGTTTGTATCTAAGTGCAGTTTGCGTCTAAGCGCAGATTGCGTCTAAGCGCAGTTTGCGTCTAAACACAGTTTGCGTCTAAACACAGTTTGCGTCTAAGCGCAGTTTGCGTCTAAACACAGTTTGCGTCTAAGCGCAGTTTACGTCTAAACGCAATTTACGTCTAAACGCAGTTTGCGTCTAAACGCAGTTTGCGTATAAGCGCAGTTTGCATCTAAGCGCAGTTTACGTCTAAACGCAGTTTGCGTCTAAACGTAGTTTGCGTCTAAACGCAGATGACAGTTTGCAGTTCTAAATGAAATCAAGACGTAAACGTAAACTGCACAGAACCTTGTTCGTAAAAGCGCAGAAGACAGTTTGCAGTTGTAAATGAAATCAAGACGTAAACGTAAACTGCACAGAACCTTGTTCGTAAAAAAGCGCAGAAGACAGTTTGCAGTTGTAAGTGAAATCAAGACGTAAACGTAAACTGCACAGAACTCATTCGTAAAAGCGCAGAGAGATAGTTTGCAGTTTGTAGATGGAATCAAGACGTAAACGTAAACTGCACAGAATTCGTTCGTAAAAGCGCAGAGAGCAGTTTGCAGTTTGCAGTTTGTAAATGGAATTAAGACGTGAACGTAAACTGCACAGAACTCGTTCGTAAAAGCGCAGAGAGCAGTAGCTATGTAGGAGGTTTGCAGTAATGATAAAGTGCTCAAAATAAACGCAAACTAGAGATTTAGAGTGGTTCGGTCAGTCTTGACCTACTCCACTTTTGGCTTCCTCCACCGATGAGGTTACCGACGTCAACTAGAGGCCTTCCTTCAATAGGCGAAGGCCAACTACCCTCTTACAGATTCACTCCTTTTGACGGGCTTAGGAGACAACCCTTACAGATGTTTTCTCTCCTCTCTTTACAACTCAAACTTGAAGAACAAAAGGAGGAGGAAAACTAGCAGTTTTGAGCTCTAAGAACCACTGAAAAGATCAAGATTTCGGGTAAGTTCTTTTTTTTTTTGGTGCTGAATGGGTGGGGTATTTATAGGCCCCAACCCAATTCAAATTTGGAGCTCAAAACGATCAAATCCCGGAATTCCGGGATCAGGCGGTTGCACCTCTTGATTGGAGAGGTTGCATCGCCTGGCAGAGCTCGAAGACTGAGCCCAGGCGGTGCCACCTCTTGATTGAGGCGGTTGCACCTCTCTGCCAGAGCTCGAAGACCGAGCTCAGGCAGTGCCACCACTCTGTCAAGGAGGTTGCACCGCCCAGTCTTGCTCGAAGATTGAGCTCAAGCGGTGCCACCTCCTGGCTGGGGAGGTTGCACCGCCCAGTCTCGCTGGGAGGCTTAGCCCAGGCGGTGCCACCTCCTGGCTGGGGCGGTGCCACCTCTTTCACTATTTCAGCTCACTTGGTTTGGCTCCAAACTTGGCCCAAACCAGTCCGAACTTGGGCCTAATTGGCCCCTACTTGGGTCATAGGATTAACACCTAATCCTAACCCTAATTAATGTGCTAACTATGATTTTAAAGACATTTTCTAAGCTATTACAAAGTCCGCAAGTCAAGACTTCTTCTGGCGAGCTTCCGGCAAACTTCCGGCGGTCTTCCGATGAACTCTCGGAAACCATTCTGCGGACTCCCGGCAAGCTCCTAGACTTCACGATTTGTTCTTAGCGAGTTCCAACAAGCTTCTTCGGCAAGCTCCGATCTTTCTCGGCGAGCTCCGCAAACTTCCAACGAACCTTCCGGCGAGCTTCCGAAAATCCTTCGGCAAGCTCCCAACTCATTCTCGGTTAGTTCCGGTAGCATTCCCGATGAACCTTCGGACTTCCGTCGAACTCTCGAACTTGCAACAAATCCTTCGCGCTTGACTCCGACACTTTGTTTTGCTTTATGTCTTCATCGTTATCATAGTTAATCCTGCACAATTAAAACAAAACTTCGATCGAGACAATTAATCCTAAGCAATTAACCAAGTTGTCCGGCATGTCATTGGTCCCTCGACGCTTCGTCTGATTCTTCGGCGCATCGTCCTCTCCTGTGACCTATTGCCCAATCGGCCAGTTGACTCCGCAACTCCGATATCCTTGGCACAATAACCGCTCTTCTTGGCCCGATGCCCGAGTCCACTGCCCGAAGCCTTCTGTCGATACGTCGACCGATCTACCGGCCCGACGTCCAATCTTCTGACATGTTCCTCCGGCACAATATGATTTTCCTGCTTTAATTGTCTCATCCTGATCAAAGCATCCTGCGTCACACAAAACGCAGATTAAATCATAAACATATGTCAAGTAGTTTCATCATCAAAATACGAGATTCAACAAGTACTACCCAGACTGAGCGGTCATACCACCCAGTGCTCGATGACAAGCGGTAGAACTGCCCAGTAATGGCGGTGGTACCGCTAGAACCTCGAAAATCTGGGAATGGATACTTTTAGGCTCCATTTTTGAACTAATTGGGGCCTATAAAAACCCCACACTTTCCTGCATGAAAGGGCAACGAAATTCTTGAAATACTCTTGAGTCTTGAGGCCTTAAAGTGTTGTAAAAGCTAGAGTTCTCCTTCTTCTTTCTTCTAAGTGTTGAGATCATTCAAGAGAGGAGTGAAACTTGTAAGGGTTGTCTTCTAAGCCCATCAAAAGGAGAAAAGCTGTAAAAGGGTGGTTATCCTTCGCCTATTGAAGGAAGGCCTCTAGTGGATGCCGGTGATCTCGTCGGAGGAGGAAGCCGATAGTGGATGTAGGTCACGTTGACCGAACCACTCTAAAATCTCGGTTTGCATTTACTTTGAGTATCTTTCCTTTATAGCAAACTGCCTCTCCTCCTTAGTGTGCTTTAAATACGTCTACATTCGCTTTGACGTAAAGCATCTTCCAAGATCGACTTTCTACAAAGACTTTACGAAATCTATGTTTTTGTGATTTACACTGTTGCAAATCACCTTAGTCATCTCTTACATTTTTACTTTAGACTTCAAGCTCAAATTCCTTTCGAAATGAATTGAGTTGAATCGGCTTTAATCGAAACAAGGTTATTGAAATCGTGAAAGTTTTCTGCTGCACTAATTCACCCCCCTCCCCTCTTAGTGCGCTCTTGATCCTAGCAATTGGTATCAGAGCAAGGTTCACTCTCAGTTGGATTAAAACCCAAGAGAGATGGCATTTGCCGGGAACTAAGAGGGTCACTCAATTACACGCCCGCCCATGTTCAATGGGACGGATTACACCTATCGGAAGACTCAAATGATGATCTTCCTTATTTCTATGGATTTTGAGCTTTGGAACGTTGTTGAAAATGATTTTGAAAAGTCTTCTCTTCCAATGAATGATTGGAATGAGTTGGAGAAGAAGACTTTCACGTTAAATGCCAAGGCTTTGAATGCCATGTTTTGTTCACTAGATAAAAACGAGTTCAATCGTGTTTCGATTTGTGAAACGACTTTTGATATTTGGTATACACTCGAAGTGATTCATGAAGGCATGAGTAGAGTGAAAGAGTCAAAAATAAACCTTTTAGTACATTCTTATGAACTATTTCGAATGAAACTGAGTAAGACCATAGGAGACATGTACACCCATTTTACGGATGTCATCAATGGTTTAAAAGGACTCGGTAAAGGTTTTTCAGATTTCGAGCTCGTTAATAAAGTTTAAAGATCCATTCCAAAGAGTTAGGACCCTAAAGTCATGGCCATTCAAGAGGTCAAAGATTTAAACAACTTTCCTCTTGAAAAATTAACTAGGTCACTAATGACCTACGAAATGACATGCAAAGCTCATGAAGAGCATGAGGACACCCTTCCAAAGAACAAGAAGGATATGACACTTAGAACTCAAGAAAACCACTCGAGAGAAAACTCATGACTTGGCACTTTTAACAAGGAAATTCAAAAAATTTATTAAAAGAAATAAATTTAAAAATGACACTAAAAATAAATTTGAACCCAAGAAAGACCAAGTAATTTGCTACGAATGCAAGAAGCCGGGACACTATAAAAGTGAATGTCCCCAAGCTAAGAAGAGAACACCAAAAAAGAAGGTGCTCAAAACAATATGGGATGACTCAAGAGCATCCGAAGAAGAGGAGCCCAATACCGAGCAAGTTGCTCATTATGCACTAATGGCCATTCGAGAGGAGGTATCAAGTTTAATTGATGCAAATTTATCATTTGATGAATTATTAAATGCTTTTCATGATTTATTTGATGAATGCAAAATAATTAGTAGAAAATATAAATTATTATAAAAGGAGCATGATTCTCTTGTTAGTAATTTCAATAAATTAAAGATTGAGCATAATGATAGTTTAGCTCCATGTATGAAATGCCATGATTTAAAAATAATTTAAAAGGAGAACTTGCTACTCAATGATACCTTGAAGAAATTTGAGGTTGGTAGCAAGTCCTTGAACATGATCCTTACCAATAAGAGCCACGTTCATAAAAGAAGTGGAATTAGATTTGTGAGAAGCTCTCACCAAAATCCAACCACCTTCATTAAAGACCATATCTTGTATATTTCGTACCAAAACAAATGTAACTTTTGTTGCAAATATAGACATAGAGCTTATTATTGTACATTCAAGAAGGTTAGTCCAAGCAAATTGATTTAGGTTCCTAAAGGAACCATAAATAACTCCATGCAACATGATAAGCAATTTAGATCGGTTTTTGAGACACCAAAGATCAAATGGGTACCTAAAAATTATCCTCTTTTGTAGAAACATATATCATCACAAGCTAAGAGCAAGAGATGATACCTTGATAGTGGATGGTCAAGGCATATGACCGGAGATCCATCTCAATTCTCTAAACTCACTAGCATAGACGAAGGATATGTCACCTTCGAAGACAACAACAAGGGTAAAATCATTGGCAAAGAAACCATAGGTAATAAATTCAATTTTTTTATTGAAGATATTTTGTTAGTTGATGGTTTAACATATAACCTCTTGAGCATTAGTCAATTGTGTGATAAAAGGATATATTGTTAAATTCGAATATAATGCTTACATTATTGAAAAACCACACAAAAACACATCTATGATTGCATTAAAACAAAATAACGTATACACCATTGACATCAATGATCTTTATAATGAAATGTATTTTTCGATTTTGAATAACAATGCTTAGCTTTGGCATAGGAGATTAGGTCATGCTAGCATGAAACTAATCACCCAAATTTCATCTAAAGAACTTGTAAGAGGAATTCTTCATATCAAGTTCGTCAAAGATAATGTGTGTGATGCTTGTCAATTAGGAAAACAAATAAAAGGTAGCTTCAAACCTAAGAATCAAACAAGCACCTCTAGACCTTTGCAATTGATCCATATGGACTTATTCGGGCCAATTTATACATCAAGCCTAGGAGGTAGCAAATACGCTTTTGTCATTGTAGATGATTATAGTAGATACACATAGACTTATTTCTTGACACACAAAAGTGAATGCCTTAGATATTTCACCAAGTTTTGTAAACTTGTTCAAAATGAAAAGGGTTCTATGATTTCGTCAATTCGAAGTGATCACGGTGGTGAATTTCAAAACCATGATTTTCAAGAATTTTGTGAATCCAATCGATATAACCACAACTTCTCTACTCCAAAAAATCCTCAACAAAATGGAGTAGTAGAAAGAAAGAATAGAAATTTGCAAGAACCATGTTGAATGAACATAGCCTATTCAAATATTTTTGGGCCGAAGCCGTAAACACGGCATGCTATGTCATGAATAGAATTCTAGTAAGACCCTTACTCACCAAAACTTCTTATGAGTTATGAAATAATAAAAAACCTAATGTTTCATATTTTAAAGTTTTTGGGTGTAAGTGTTTTATTTTGAATGAAAAAGATGCCTTAGGAAAATTTGATGCTAAATCCGATAAAGGAATTTTTCTTGGCTATTTTTCGATTTCTAAAATATTTCGTATCTTTGATAAAAGAACTTTAATTATAGAAGAATCCATTCATGTTATTTTTAATAAGATTTTTGACATTAAAAATAAATGATTTTGATGATGATGTTAATTTTGATGCTTTGAATTTAAATGAAACCTTCTCCAACTAGCAACTTGGATGCATCCACTTCCGAAACATCTTTACCTAAGGATTGGAAGTATGTAGATACTCATCCTAAGGAGCTAATCATAGGAGACACATCTAAAGGGGTTCAAACACGTTCTTCTCTTAAAAATTTTTGTGCCAACGTTGCTTTTCTCTCCCAAATTGAACCCAACTGTATTGATGAAGCCATGAAAGATGATTCATGGATTATTGCAATGCAAGATAAGTTAAATCAATTTGAGAGAAATGAGGTGTGGAAGCTTGTTCCTAGGCCAAATGACCATTTAGTTATTGGTACTAAATGGGTCTTTAGAAATAAGCAAGATGAATCTGGTATCGTGGTTAGAAACAAGGCTAGATTAGTAGCCAAAGGTTTCAACCAAGAAGAAGGTATCGATTACGAAGAAACCTTCGCTCTTGTGGCTCGATTAGAAGTCATAAGGATGCTCCTTGCCTACGCT
This sequence comes from Musa acuminata AAA Group, assembly GCF_036884655.1. NCBI lineage: Eukaryota > Viridiplantae > Streptophyta > Magnoliopsida > Zingiberales > Musaceae > Musa > Musa acuminata. The sequence goes on along the minus strand of NC_088329.1, from coordinate 28,670,932 downwards.
AGTAGTAATAATTTTAAGTTGTTTCAAATGGATATTAAAAGTGCTTTTCTTAATGACTTTATTTCCGAAGAAGTTTATATTGAACAACCTCTCGGATTTGAGAATGATAGTTTTCCTAATCATGTGTTTAAACTGACTAAAGCTCTCTATAGTTTAAAACAAACCACAAGGGCTTGGTATGAGAGACTTAATTCATTTCTTATTGAAAATAATTTCTCTAAAGGCAAGGTCGATACTACATTGTTTATCAAAAATTGTAAAAATAATTTTCTTATTGTTCAAATTTATGTTGATGATATTATTTTTGGCTCAACGAATGAATCTCTTTGTGAATCATTTGCTAAAAGTATAAGTCTTGAATTTGAAATGAGTTTGATGGGGGAATTAACTTTCTTTTTGGGCTTATAAATCAAACAACTAAGTAATGACACATTTCTTAGTCAAACAAAATATGCTTTAGATTTACTAAAAATGTTCAATATGGATAGCTCAAAAGCTATGAACACTACCATAAGCTCCTCCACTAAGTTAGAAATTGATGAAAGTGGAGAAAGCTTTGATAAAAAAACTTATAGGGGTTTGTATGATAGGAAGTCTACTATACCTCACTGTAATAAGACCGGATATCATATTTAGTGTAGGTCTTTGTACTAGGTTTTAATCTAATTCTAAGATATCTCATCTCAAAGCAGTTAAAAGAATACTTAGATATCTTAAAGGTACTACTAATCTAGGATTATGGTATCCAAAATCTGAGAATTTTGAGTTAATTGCTTATGCTGATGCGGATTTTGCTGGATGTAGACTAGATATAAAAAGCACATCAGGAACATGTCAATTTTTGGGACATACCCTTGTTTTCTAGTCATCCAAGAAACAAAACTCGGTTGCACTATCTACAACCGAAGTTTAGTACATTGTAGCTAGTGCATACTGTGCACAAGTTGTGTGGATGAAAAATACTTTAGAAGATTATAAGATTCATCTTAAAAATATCCCCATAAAATGTAATAACACAAGTACAATATGTTTAACAAAGAATCTCATTCAACACTCTAGAACAAAACATATTGATATTAGGCATCACTTTGTACGAGATTATATCACTAATCATGATATAATCCTAGAGTTTATTAATACTAAACGTCAATTAGCTGATATTTTTATAAAGCCTTTAAGTGAAGAACAATTTGATTTTATTAGAAGATAATGAATGTTGATTTGTCCGAATACATGAATTTGTTGAACTTCATTTTCGGACTTTCTTGATTCCTTGATCACTCACTTAAATTCGGTGCTGAAAATTTTATGATACAAATTTTACATGATGATAAGATTGTGTGCCTCAATAACATGTTTACTTTGATGTTGGAAATTTTGTGCTTTGATGCTAAAAGTTTCCATAATGATAAGCATGTTATACTTTCATGATTGTGATTTGAGAACTTTTAATCAGACATCGGATTATTAATCTTTGAGCACTACAAAGCACTAATGATTTTGCCTCATGCAAGTAGTGATGAAAAGCTATAACAAAACACTTTATAAAAGCATGAATTGAATGTATATCTTTTCCGGATTATCTTTCACTTGATGTATTTCTTGAATGAAGCTTTTATGAGCCTATGCCATATCAAAGCTATTTCATATCCATGCTCCATCACTCAATGATTTTTGATACATGGAATTAATTGACAAACGCATCTCTCATGGATTTATCTTTTGTGAATTTTAATCGAGAAGTGGATTTGATATAATGATTCTTTCACATGAATTCCTTCTTGATGAAGGAAGAATTTTTTTTGAGATGAACACTTGTAAGGATTTATTTTCAAATGTATATCTTGATCCTTGTGAAAAATGAAGCATAATGAAACTCTCTTATCAATCTTAACTTCATTTAAAGTTTGTTCTCAATGGCTTTACCTTCCTTACTTTCCTCCTTCATACAAAGCCTTGATGATAAATAAAAGGGAAGAAATGAAAGCTATCTTCTTAATGTTGAGAACTTTTGAATGATACCATGTCATGAATGCTTGAAATATGATTGGTATGATTTTGTGACATGAATTTTTACCACACTTGCATTTATTGTTGGATCGCTCTCCTTTTTGGTTGATGACAAAGGGGGAGAAATATGTGGTAAATTGATGATAAATTGAAGTATGTAATTTTACACTTGAAATATTTGCATTATGATAAGATATCTAGAGCTTATCTTGTAATTTTACAAATTGATATCTTGTCATAGAATGAATTGCTATGATTGCTATCCTTCATATTTGAAATATAAGACTTGAAAATGGATGTCATGTCTTGACATCATTTTTAGAAAGTTATATCATGATAGGAATCTTGATGGGTGTATTGATAAGTTTAAATGAACTTAACTTATCAATATGTCTCTTGAATTCAAAGGTTTTGAATTCAAGAATAACTTTTCTCAAGTATGACATATAGATAGGGGGAGTTAAGGTTAACTCCATCATCAATTGATTATCATCATCAAAAAGGGAGAGAAAGTTGAATCTCGAAATTTGATGATGAAGTTAATTGTCATTTGTTGATCTAATCTATATATTGAGAAAAGTGTGCAGGATTAACTATGATGGCAGTAAGACATGCTACAGGTGTTATGTCGGAGTCAAGACCAAGATCACATTGGGAGTTCGAGAGTTCGTTGGAAGTTCGGATGTTCGTTGGAAGTTCGGATGTTCGTCGGAAGTTCTGCGGGAACCAACCGAGAAGTCCAGGAGTTTGCCATAGAAGCTCGTCGGAACTCGCCAAGAAGATCGTCACAAAGTCCAGGAGCTTGCCGGGAGTCCGCCGGAGCATCGTCGAGGGTTCGTCGGATGTTCGCCGGAAGAAGTGATTGACATACCGGAACATGAATTACAGTAATGATGTCTTAATTATCATAGTTAGAGTGTAGATTAAGTTAGGATTGGGAGGTGATCCCACTGACTTAATAAGGGGCCAATTGGGCCCTTAACAGACCCAAATTGGGCCGAATGGAATAGCCCATTCGGCCCCTGAAATCTTGGCCAGTGGTGGCACCGCCTAGGAGACTCGGTCTCCCAGGATTTCTGGGCAGTGGTACCGCTCCTATCAAGCGGTAGTACCGCCTATAGTTATTACTACCAGTGGTGATACCGCCCCTATCAGGCGGTGGTACCGCCCCTATCAAGCGGTGGTACTGCCTGAGCTTGGCCTTCGAGCACTGTCAGGCGGTAGTACCGCCCAGACTGAGCGATAGTACCACCCAAATTGAGCAGTAGTATCACCCAGTGCCTAATGACAAACAGTAGTACCACCCAGTAATGGCAGTGGTACCGCAAGACCCCGAAAATCTGGGAATGGACACTTTTAGGTTCCATTTTTAAACTCATTGGGCTCTATAAAAACCCCACCCTTTCTTGCATGAAAGAGCAACGAAATTCTTGAAATACTCTCGAGTCTTGAGGCCTTAAAGTGTTATAAAAGCTAGAGTTCTCCTCCTTCTTTCTTCTAAGTGTTGAGATCATTCAAGAGAGGAGTGAAACTTGTAAGGGTTGTCTCCTAAGCCCGTTAAAAGGAGAAAAGTTGTAAAAGGGTGGTTGGCCTTCGCCTATTGAAGGAAGGCTTCTAGTGGACACCGGTGACCTCATCGAAGGAGGAAGCCGATAGTGGATGTAGGTCATGTTGACCGAACTACTCTAAAATCTCGGTTTACATTTACTTTGAGCATCTTTCCTTTATAGCAAACTGCCTCTCCTCCTTAGTGTGCTTTAAATACGCTTACATTTGCTTTAACGTAAAACATCTTCCGAGATCGGCTTTCTACGAAGACTTTACGAAATCTACGTTTTTATGATTTACACTGCTGCAAATCACCTTAGTCTTCTCTTACATTTTCACTTTAGACTTCAAGCTCAAATTCCTTCCGAAACGAATTGAGTTGAATCAGATTTAATCGAAACAAAGTTTTTGAAATCGTGAAAGTTTTCCATTGCACTAAGTCACCCCCCCCCCCCCTCTTAGTGTGCTCTTGATCCTAACAACTCCCTCACCAAGTGCGACCCTCTACACAAGAAGCATCCGCTAGGTTTCGGGGCCTTGCCTTCCGAGCTTGGCCCATTGTGGGAATTTTCTTCTTTTGTTAGCCCTCGAGCTCCTTCCCTCGAGAATTATTTTGTCACACCCCTCAAAAATATCCATGATATTAAAATTTTCAACACAAATCAATCCAGGATCCAAACTAACATTTGAGGTCACTAAGAAAACATTCAGATCAAAATTTCACCTCTATAATCTATAAATTTATAAACCCTGTGCAGTTCATAAACATACAACACATCGCTCGATGATTCATAAAATCTAAACCCAACTCACCAAAATAATAACCACAACATAAATTCACAAGTGTGGGAGTTTGTACAATCATAAAACCAACGTTTACCATAAGTTCATATCGTTACACAAATTAAACTTAACATTCCAGAATCTTAAACATAAGAGGTCCTTTAAACTTATACAAAATCCACAAGTTTAGATTCATCGTCAACATTTCATTAGATGCAGCTTGTGCTTATGCAACAAAAACATATATACTAATAAAGATCTGCCCAAAATCTTTTAGCTTTCCACTATCTCAGCCCAATCTTAACATTTAAGCAAGCAACAAGCTATCCTGAAAAATTTATACAACAACGGGGTGAGCATATAAAGCTCAGCAAGTGACTAACATATCCATGTCAAAAGAGGACAATTTCCAAAGAGATAAAGTTTCAAAATGCAAGGCAGAATATAAGAATTCATAGACGTAATATCATTAGGTGCAGAATCACAATTGTCATTTCAATCATACATATTTGGTTCATAACAGATGGGGCATAGAGTAATTGGAGCATATCAGTAACGAATGAAACGTTTTGGAGCATATCAATAACAAATGAAACATATCGGAGCTTATCAATGGCATATGAAATGTTCCGGAGCATATCAATGGCGTATGGAACATTTCGAAGCATATCAACAATGAATGAAACATTTTGGAGTATATAAATAACAAATGAAATGTTTCGGAGCCTATCAGTGGCGTATGAAATGTTCCGGAGCATATCAATGGTGTATGGAACATTTCGGAGCATATCAATAACAAATGAAACATATCAGAGCTTATCAATGACATAAGAAATGTTCCGGAGCATATCAACGGCGTATAGAACATTTCGAAGCATATCAACAATGAATGAAACATTTCGGAGCATATAAATAACACATAAAATGTTTCGGAGCCTATCAGTGGCGTATGAAATGTTCCGGAGCATATCAACGGTGTATGGAACATTTCGGAGCATATCAATAACAAATAAAACATATCGGAGCTTATCAATGGCATATGAAATGTTCCGGAGCATATCAACAGCGTATGTAACATTTCGAAGCATATCAATAATGAATGAAACATTTCGGAGCATATAAATAACAAATTAAATGTTTCGGAGCCTATCAGTGGCGTATGAAATGTTCCGGAGCATATCAACGGTGTATGGAACATTTCGGAGCATATCAATAACAAATGAAACATATCGGAGCTTATCAATGGCATATGAAATGTTCCGGAGCATATCAACGGCGTATGGAACATTTCGATGCATATAAACAATGAATGAAACATTTCGGAGCATATAAATAACAAATGAAATGTTTCGGAGCTTATCAGTGGTGTATGAAATGTTCCGGAGCATATCAACGGCGTATGGAACATTTCGGAGCATATCAATAACAATACCAAACAGAAGCTCAAACGTCGTCTTTGACGTTGCATTCATATCATTCTTATCCAAAGCATGTACAGAAACACATAACCAATGCTTTGGATATCATATCAAATGTACAGAAGGTGTAGTGAGACCACAGACAGAATGTGATTCATCTATTTCTGAATGACAACCAGACAGAAGCCTCCCACGTTTGGGAGCTCCATCCACCCACGTCTAGGTGAAGTCAGAGGGGGCCGACAGAGCATCGCAGGCTCTATGCATAACTCCCTTTACCATTTCTGGCAAAGGTTCACATTATCCCACAACACCAGAGTACAAAAGGCAGTATGAACAATAAATAGCATATATCGGAAGCACACGTGGAATAACAAAATGTACATGTGCCTTTACGAGTCAATACGATGCAAGGAACAATCTCTTACAAATGTACTAAGATTGGAATGAAATAATAGCAAAAGTATAAACGAATTCCAAGCAATCATATATAGCTCAATTCAAATAAGAAGGTTAGATGAATTCAATATCCAAAGGAATGAAACTAGAATAGGCACATATCGAAAGCAAATGCGGAACAATGGGATATACATGTGCCTATATGTGTCAATGCGATATAGCTTAAAAGTTACACAAAATATTTCAAGAATGTAAATAATTTACAAACAAGATCAAATCAGAATTCAAGCACCAACATAAGCCTCAATTGAGTGAAGGGGACTGAATGAAATCTATTTCCAAACAAATGAAACAGAATACGCGAAATCGACCAAAGCTCGATTTCTGACAGAATTCAAGAGGCACATTGAACAAATACTTCAGATTATCAATTATGCTCCAATACCCTTAGGAAAGCTACTGTTGAAAGATATATCAATCTATTTTCTGTTGAAATAAGTTTCGTACGAATCATGGTTTCCAACAAGGAGTTACCTTTGATTTGGTAACACATGGTCAAAAACAAAATCAATGTTTTGCAGAATTCATAGGGTCGGATTCAACAGATAATAGGGTACGCATTTGAATTCCAAAATTTTCAGTCAATATGTCAAAAGAAAGGTCTACAAGTCTAGTTTCGAACAAAGCCAGTTTGGTATAAATCAGAATTTCCAACAGAGACTTATAGGTATTTTAGTGTCGAAAGGTCAGAAATTTTGATCCCTGTTCTGCAGCATCTATAGGCTCCTTTGAAACAGACGTTTGGGTAAGTATTCGGTGTCCAAAATCTACAAAATCAGTGTCAAAAGAAAGATATAAGAGTCTAATTTTAAACGAGCTAGGTTCTGCCTGAATCCACATTTGGTACTAAAAATTATAGCAGAAACAATGTATAGAGGTTAGTTTACCGAAAAAATTTCAGATCCTTGGTTTTTGGTCCAAAGAGAGAAATATCAGGTTCTAAGCATAAATCATTCAGAATCAATATAGGAACAAAGACTAATACTTCTGTAGGATGGGGTTAGAACACTTGCCTTTAAGAATTATGACCCCAATTGAGAAGATTTGAGTAAGAACCCTCAAAGCCCCAATTTTTTTTTTCTTCTTCTTCCCCCTTTTTTTTCCTCTTCTTCTTTCTTTCTTTCTCTGTTCATCCACGTAGCTGCCTTCTCTGGTTCCTTAAGAACGAAGGCAAAGAGGCTTAAACGGTGGGATTTGTAATTTTATGCATTTTACAGTTTAGTCCTTGTATGATTATATTTACGATTAGGTCCTCAGGGTTTACATATAGGTCCTCAGATTTTTTTTTTGAACAAATCCTCCAAATCTTATGAATAAGTTCTCAAATTCATACTTTGGCTCTTTTATCAAATTTAAAATAGATACTTATATTACAACTAGAAACTTATACGAAAATTCAGAAATGAGGGATGTTACAATTTTGGAGGGCGATTGCTTGAAGGTTGTTTCCTTCTTCCCGGGTCTTCAGAGGAAACAAAGTCGGTGAGCCTTTCTATGGCCGCAATTGCCCCGATCACATCAGCGACATTCCTTCGATGTAGTTCTTGTTGAGCCCATGGCTTCAAACCATCAAGGAAGCTGAAAAACTTATCCTTCTCGGACATGTCCTTGATGTCCAGCATTAGCGTAGAAAATTACTTCACGTAGTCTCAGATGGAAGTATTTTGATGAAGTTGTCTCAACTTCCTTCCTTGCGAGGAACTCTATGTTCTCCGGTAGGAACTGAGTTCTCAACTCCTGCTTCAGGTCCTCCCACGTGTCAACTCGACACCGACCTTGTTGGATCTCCTCTCAATGGGTTCGTCACCAAAGTTTTGCATCTCCGTTCATATACATTGTTGCTATAGAAACTTTGGTTTCTTCAAAATCAGGCCTTATAGCTCGAAAGTATTGTTCCATGTCGAACAAGAAATTCTTGAGCTTTTTGGCATCTCTGGCCCCTCCATAACCATGAGGCTCGGGTGCCCTCAAGTTCTGTGGTTGCGCAACGTGGGTGTTGCTTCCTCCCGCATTTAGTGCTCTTGTGAGCATGGTCACCCTCAAAGTGAGTTCCGCCACAACTTCCTGCAGGTGTTGCACAGAGTCTTTGGTGTCATCTAACAGTCGGTCGACTAGGGCCTCGACCTTGTCAATCCTGGACTTTGCTTCTTCTTGCGAGCTCTCTACCCCAACAAGCCTTCGTTGGCCATGGTAGAGTTCCTCCAAGCTCGCTTCAAGAACATTCAAGTGGGTTCCACCGTTATAAGTCTCTCCTTTTGACTCTTTTTCCTGGTCGGCACTCCAGATTACGCCTCCTCCACTCACGGAGAGTAGCCAATTTCTCGATCATCATGTTCGCTATCGTGCTCCTCATGAGTGGCTCCAACAGCATGAGAGAGTGTGCACTTACAGCCCACCTACGGCTGCTTGGGTCAAGGGTCCGGCATGCCCCGTCTTGCTTGATTTGCCACGATGTTTTGCCATGGTGAAGTTGCGAAGTTCCTTCACTGCTTGCTCGAAGTGCTTACCTGCTCTAATACCACAATGTCATGGCCTTAGCTGGAATTGCCTAAGGCGTGAGGCACCCTTGCGGCAAAGATGCAAACTTAGCTTACGTTGCCTAAGTCACGCTTCGCCCTTGCAATTTGCGTCCGCAAAGATCAGCCCAATTGCAACCTCTCGCAGGTCCCAAAGGACTTGTAAAAGAGAAAGTTGATTAGTTCGAAGAACGAGCGACGGACAAGTCCCAACGTCTCGTGAAAAGGGGAAGTTTTACAAGTAATTTAGCGAGCACCTTGCGTGCACAAGAGAAAAGAGGGAGAGGAGGAAAACAAGTACTTTAGAGGGTTGAACGAACAATTGCAAGTCCACAAACAGCTGTTCACTGGGTGTTAGGCGTGATAACAAGTTCCTGTCAAGGTAACATGCGAACTTACGAAAGGTTGTTCAACGCCCGATACTATATCGAAGCCCCATCTAGCCCTGTGCCATCCAGGGGGTTCCAGGGTGCTGAGATGACTGACGTTTCGCGTGCAGCAGCGGGCTACGGAAATCAACCCATGGCACACAAAAACGGAGCTGTTTTGAGGCTGTTTTGCTCGGTTCGGTGAGCGGTTGCACTGTAGCGCTGTAACTTGTTCAAACTTACATTTTTACAAGCAAAAGGACTTAAAACCAAGCTAAAATATGCTGCCAAGCAGTTGTGCATGTAGATTAGAGTGACGAACGGTTCGTTGAATGGAGTTGTTGCGGGTGCGCGATGACCGTTCGTGATAGGTCGCTCGACCACCGTTGCCGCTGCTCCCCGGCCACCAACCTTCCCCTCTCTAGCACCGCCGCCCTTGCTTCCCGATAGCCCAAACCCTTGCTTCAACACGTTGCACCCCTACTTCAACCCGCCGCACCCCTGCTTCCCTTCTTCCCCACCGTCGTTGCAAGGCAACTCCTCCACCGCCGCCATTGCTTCCTGGCCGCTTGACCACCGCTATCGCTGCTCCCCGGCCAACGACCTTCGCCTCCTCGCTGCCCCATCTCGCTCGAGTGAGAAGGGCCATGATTGCTACTTCGTAGCCAACGAACCACCCCCTCGTCGCTTCTACCGTCGGCGACACTGCCCCCAACTGCGCCACCATCGCTGCCTCCTCTTGTGTCGTAGTTGCAGTCACTCAACCATCCCTCCTCGCGGAGATCAAAACAAGGCAACCACGACCACCGCAGCCACCGTCGTTTACTTAACTGCACACGATCCCTCGGCGTCACCAGGCCTCCTTCCGCAGTGCGATAGAGACAGAGCAACGCTGCCTTCCATCCGCGCTGTCGCAGCCACTGCAACGGCGAGCCCTTGGTGGTGCTGCCCCTAGCCGCACCACCATCGTTGCCTCCCAGCCCTCAACAATAGTGATCCCTCGATGCAGCGACTGCAACAAGCATCACTGCCTCCTACACAATGATCGCAACTACATCCCCACATCCTCGCAACAACCCTTCATTCCCATAGTACTGCCACCGATTGCAACACAACAGTAGCACCGAATAGGGCAGTGACTGATGCCCTTGTCCCGACACCAAAAACAAGAGTTGAGAACCCATATTTGCAGTCTTACGTAATGGCCACCGATAACTCAGTGAAAGCACAAATGGAAGTATTGGAAATCAGAATTGAGAACCGGCTGCAAGAAACACTTAATGATTTCAAAAAGAGCCTACTGAAGAGCCTTAACAAATTTCAATAAAATTGGGGCTCAAGTTCTACGTTGTATAGATATGGAAATACAAGAAAGGGCCCCAAGATTGTGACATAAACTACTCACACATGAAGGTGAAATTTTCGAGATGGGAAGATGGAGATCCAACCAATTAGATCTTCAGGGCAGAATTTTTTTTTCGTTTTCATAGGATCCCAGAAGAATCCAAGGTAGAAATTGCCTCAATCCAACTGGATGGAGATGCAATCCAGTGGTATGATTGGTATGAAACTTGCCACGGAGTTTCTTCATGGGAGCAGTTCAAAAGAGGGCTTCTTGTTCGCTTCGGACCATCAGAATATGAGAATGTTGATGGATAGCTCATCAAAATTCATCATACTTCTACAGTGTTGGAATATTAGAGCAGGTTTAAAAGATTGTCAAATCAAGCTAGAGATTGATCGGAACGACAACTTCTGGGTACATATATTGAAGGGCTTAATCCAGAGATTTGGTGTGAAGTTAAGACTTGTTAACCCCACACCATGATAGCTGCGATTTCATTTATACGCCTGCATGAGGAAAAAATCAACATGGAATATCATCGAAACAGAGGTGTCAATAAATAAGTGATCAACAAGCTGCCCACCCCATCTACTCCTAGTCGAAATCCTATTACTCACAGACTAACTCGAGAAGAACTTAAAGAAAGATCAACGAAGGGTTTGTGTTAATATTGCGATGAAAAGTTGAGTAAGAAGCACCGATGAAAACAGGGAAAACTTCTGATGATTGAGCCGATCAAGGAGGAACCAGAAGCAGAAGAGTTGGACTCCGATCATGAAGGTGTGGAAACTGATGAAGATATTGAAGCCATCACACATACAGTGCATGCATTGGCTGGTTACGCTAACCCACAAACTATGAAAATCGGAGGAACTTTGAAGCATTAGCCTGTTACTATTTTGATTGATACGGGTAGCACTAATAATTTTATGGACAGGAAAGTTGCAGCTCGATTAGCTTACCACATTGAAGGCTGTGACAGATTCAAAGTAAAGATCGCTGATCGATAGATTTTAACTTGTGATAGCAAATGTTCAAGGATAAAATTGATTATATAGGGCCAGGAGTTTTTTGCAATGATTACTACGCTGAAAGACCGACCTATTACTTACACTACCAAAAAGTGGAGACCATACTTACTTGATCAACGGATTATGATGCGTTGCAGATAGCCTATGACTGAAGTGCTGAAAGAGAAGCTCCCCGAGTTTGATGCTGCTCAACTTTGAGGACTGATTTGAAGAGAGAGAAATTGATAGGAGCCTTTTTATGAGCTTTTAAATAATGTTTATTGAGTCTGTTTAATTCAATTATTTATTGAGTCTGTTTAGTTCAGTTAGGATAAGGTAGAAGTTTATTTAATATTTATTTTTATTAAAGTCTAAGTCCTAGTGGACTTTGGATGGAACTCTATAAATAGTGATGTAACCGTTTCTCTTGGCAGATAATAAAATATTATTATTCGATCTTTTGACAAAACCCTAGGAGGTCGATTCCCTCGAAGTGATCAAGGAGACCGATTCCCTCGAAGTGATCATTCCCTTTTCTCTCATTTTTTTCCCCTAGGGTCTTATTAGTACATTGATTCCGGCTGATGAAAAAGATCTATAGCTCCCTCATTCTCTGGCAGGAAATATGAACTTGCACAAAGTTGGGATTTAAAGATGCAGGACTGATAAAGAGTACAATTTTTACCTACTCAAATAACAGGGAAGTCGTGTATGGTCCAGATAAGGGAATTCATGAAAGAAAATACATGTCAAACACTAAACAGTTGCCAAAACATAATGTTGTAGCAGATTGATGTCTAGGAGCAATGGTTATTGACCCAACAGAAACTATAAATGTTTTCATGTAATGACTACTTCCAAAATTACTCTAAAAGATCACCTTAGACTTCATAGGAAACTTGTCAATAGCTGGAAAGTTTTTGCAGTTAATGATTAGAAAAATCATAAGGATACTGCTTAAGAACATGATTTATAGTGGAGAAGAAGCCCAAATACAGGTAAAAGATGCAGGCTCAAGTATTGGTCCCAAGGTAAACAAATTAATCCAGAATAATATATACAACCATTCTCTTGATTTCAGCAAGCAAAACCAAAGATCAATTCTCACTAAGAGCATAATGTTTAGACTATCAAGATAATCTACAAGATTTTATATTCTAGTACCCTCATCTTGGCTCAATCACTGTGATTGTTGTGTTGTTGTCCGATGACTGAGTGGAGGTTCCATGCCTAGAGTTGGCTTTCATCCGTGCTGCTAATGCAATTTGCATGCTGGAGTTGAGAAACGGTGGCTGAGTTGGGGAAGGGATGGGAGAATCGTCCACAAGCATTTTAACAACCATCGATATTGCTGGTCTCAGCTCTGCAGATGCTTGAGCACAAAGAAGCCCAATTTGGAGCACCCGAGTTGCCTTCTCCATAGGAAAATTACCTTCTAATATAGGATCGATAGCTTCCAACAATCTATTTGATGTATAAAGATTCCAAACCTGAGTAATAATAGAGTTTAGTATTTTTTGCCAATAAAGGTAATAAGTAGCCATTGGTTAGTAAAATGCTCCAGTTTTGAACTCCAACATGAACCATAGGTTCTGAAATTAAACGACGCCAACCAAAGGGCATCCCTGAGGATTGAACAACAAAAAAGATCATTACCTCTTGCAGAGTTGAGATTGGATCTTCCGATCGTGAACTGTTCCTTCTTCCAGTGATGACTTCAATTAAAAGAACCCCAAAGCTGAATATATCTGCTTTCTCAGTCAATCTGCCACGAACTAGATACTCCGGAGCCATATAACCTCTACAAAGCAAAACATTGCAATAATTAATGATAGAAGTGGTTCCATTTATTTCTCGATTGGCAGGTTATGCATTTGATGCAACAAAGGTTAAGACATTCAATTTTTATCAAATTAAGATTTTTCGAAAGATCAACAGAAGCATAATGAGTAGTACAAAATGCAAGATATACTGATAAAAAATATACTAGTACAGGATTGAAAATGTAGATGAAGAGAAATCTTGCACAACTTACAGAGTTCCGGCTATTCCTGTGCTAATATGAGTCTTATCCTCTGGGAAAAGTCTAGCAAGTCCAAAGTCAGCAATTTTCGCAGCATACTCTTCATCGAGCAGTATATTGCTGAGTTTAATATCTCGATGAATAATTCGTAACTGTGACTCTTCATGAAGATAAGCTAAACCTTCTGCAGTCCCCATGATGATTTTGTATCTTATATTCCAGCTAAGTAGCTTAGCATTCGCATTGTCTATATGAAGAAAATGATCAAACTTACAAAGGGAACCAAGAAAAGGTCAATGCAAAGCTATTATAATCATGGTATAGATTATAACCAGAAAGGTAATGATGAAGACTCTTGTTTGGTACATATTCATATACGAGAAGGCTTTCAGGACCAGTGACACTGCAGCCCAACAGCTTGACAAGATTTTTGTGTTCAAGTCCACTTATTAAATTGACTTCATTAAAGAACTGATCGACCCATTGCCTTGTATTAAAAAATAATCTCTTTACAGCAACAGATCTCCCATCTGGCAGAACCCCCTGTCAAAATGGTAATGATCAAGCGCATGTAATCAGAACAGTTTCCAAATAGAAAAGCCAATAGAGAAATGGTAGCAAAATTTGCCTTAAACACCGAACCAGAACCTCCTTGACCCAGCTTATTTGCATCACTGAAATAATTTGTAGCCCTCTCAAGTGTTTCGTATTTAAAGTTGAGACTAGATCTTCGTATGGTAGTTGCCAAAGCACCCAGCTGCCTCCTCACTTAAGGACAACAAGTTTGAAAGGTCAAATTACAAGTCGTTCAAACGTTTAATGTATTTGAACTCTCAAAATATTTTACCTTTCCTCCTCTGTAAAATTTTTCTCTTCCCAAAGAAAATAATAGATGCTAAGATCATCACAAATGCCACAGCTGATGAAACAACAGCAAGGATAACAGCAAGGTGCCCACCTCCTGAAATCTAGTAGCATCTCAGTTATACACAGTAGAAAGAAAGATAAGCTTGATAGTTGATCTGTAGAATAGTATCAGAATCCAAAACATCTTAGTGAGTTGTAAATTCCTGTATTCAGACATAACATGGCAGTGAAACTTTGTGAGCTTTACATCTATGGTTGGCAGCCTTATCATGTACTCCGGATATCCTGACCACCAGAAGCGTCATTCTATCTTCTGTTTTAATAGCATCTTCAGTTTCTAAGAAGAATTTGATTGATTGGCTTTCATAGTCTTAGCTTGTATACCTACACTGGCACAACACACGAGGAACGAAAACTTTGGTTTAAGTTCCACAAATTGAAACTTTTCGAAGTAATGGTGTCAGAAGACTCACTTAATCTGACCATCCCAGAAGACTAGCAGTTTATAAAGAGTGCTGCCAATAGAGTTAAATCATCCTAACTAGGTCAACATCCAACCAACTATGCTTTCCTTTCTCTTCATCACCTGAAACTGTTTCAAAATTTTATATTTCAAAGTCATTCCAAAATCATTGTCACAAACTTCAGTCCCTTCAGCTTCAGGCATCTAAAGCAAACACATGAATGACCCATTATGGACTAGTCTTCATTGCCTAGGTCATAGGAAAGGTTCACTAGAGCTTAAAACAGAAACAACTAAAATATCCTAGTCAATCTTTTGGTGTTAGCTTGCTTTGTTGCAAACAAAGGGTTGTTCCAATTCTTCAGTATCCTCTGGACCATATTTAACTTCTTCAGTCAAACATGCAAGAGCAGGTATAAAAGAGAAACAACCTGTCATGCAGCTACCTCTTAGTCATGTCCTTTTCGCATGAAAATTTGTTCGAAGGGTGATTTATAAACTTAACTGGCCAAAGTCCAAACAAAGCGGCATGTGTTCCAATAAAGCTTCTGAGAGGCACAAAATTTTTCATGATAAATTGGTTAGATATCTTAATTATTACTCAATATTAATCCCGAACCATGATATATAACTAATGATTCTGAGTTCCTAACACTGTAAATAAAATGTTAAATGCTGTCAATAATAGCCTTAATATTTAGAGTATTATTTTATTGTTTTATCCGTGCCCTACCAAATATTTTTCAAAATTTGATGGATCCATACTCATGTGTCAAATTGGTATCTCGTTTCCATATTCGTTGAACTCTTTTTTGTCTTTCTGATAATGCATCTCATGTTCATTAGTCATGCAAGATATGAACTTTAAATTGTGGTTGTTATAACTAGCCTTAACATTGCTAGCTTGTTGAACGAGTGAAAGAAAATTGCACAACAGCAGTGAAACAAATAAAACTCAATGGTCAGTGACTTGTGAAAAAATCCAACTCACCTCCGCCGGCAGCATCAGTTCCTGAATTGTTGTAAAAACGACTGATCGAGTATCTCATGTAACACCCCGAATTTAACACCCTTCCTTCCTGCTTAGGTATGCATGAATTAATTGTCTTTCTCGCATTTAGCAGACACTTCTCGCATGAGCTCTTATTCACAAACTCCCAACATTGCCCCAGTCCATAAACACTTGAATTCCCTGCTTCAACAGAACCAACAAGGAAGCCATCATTCCTTGGAGCCTCTGTGCTCAGCTTCTTAACCAAATTCTTCGTGTTTTCTGTGAAAGCAGTAGTATTCCCAGCGAATTCCTGATCACTGCAGATTACTCTGTCATCTTGGCTCAGCGCCTCCCCGAAGAACTCGTACTCGTCATACCTACAGTTACATGTGATCCAAATTCGAGTGTCACTATAGCCCGAAATCCTTTGCTTTTCCTTTCTTTCTTCTATTCCAAGGAATAGATTAAGCAGGAATAAGCATGCCAAGATTGAGAACTGAACAAAGTCAATGCCACTAAAAAATTCTCGTTTGCCCGAACTTTAAATGGTGAAATTTGGTTGGAGTTTGAGGATAATAAATAGGAGGAGAAAGAGAGAAGAAGGTGAAAGGAAAGCAAAAGTATCGACTTCCACCTGAGGTAGCAACCGTCCAAGAAATTGCGACCGCCGCGAGTGGCTTTCTGGAAGGGGAGGCATTTGAGGATCTGGGTCTTGCAGGTGGCAAAGCACATGTCGCAGTCGGCCTTGGACAGGTCCTTCATGCACTGCCCGAAGGCATAGACAGCGGAAGCGTTGTCGGGGTTACTTCCCCCGGTGACGACGACTCTGGCGTACTGCCGGGCGGTGATCTGCGGGGTCACGGCGTCCATAGCGGAGAGGAAGTTGGCGACGAAGGAGGAGCGAGCGGCGGCGGAGGCGGTGTGGTTGGTGCAGATGAGGGCGGCCTGGGATGTCCTCGGATCGGAAAGAGACGGAGTGATGAGGGTGGCGGATGAAATCACGACCACCATCAGGAAGAAGACTCGTCGTCTTATTCTTACCCGCACTGTCATCCTCGATCACATGAAGAAGAAGATAAAAGGGGGAAGGAAAGAGAAGGCAAAGAAGGGATACGGAGGGGTGGACTAGCGGTACATTTCTCTAACTAACGACCCGCGCAATTCTTTAATTAGAACAACAGCGAGGGTTCCAATTGGATTATTATTCAGTAGCAGAGAAGAAGAAAGATGAGCGAGGGGTGGGGGGTGGGGGTTGGTGGGAGTAGGGGGAAGGTGGTAGCTTTGCGAGGACGGGCAGAAGAGAAGCAACGACAGAAAATAAATAAGAACACGGAATTGGGTTGGGGGGAAATGGGGGCGAGGTCAAGAAAATGGGCACGGGGAGCGGGGCCCACCGCGGAGGGACGTTGCATTGACTACAGGCCAACCAACTCGCTTTCTAATCGAAATATGAACCCCAAGTAAATAATAGATAACTCGAATAGAGTCGGGTAATTTACTCAGAGAAACCTCCCTTCGATAATGAGCTTTTACTTAGATGATGACGAGGCTCTCGCATTTGAATTTTTATCATAGTACTTTTTTTATTTAAAATATTAAAAATATCCTCAAAATCGAGTCAATCCTTTTTATTGAACTGGGTAGCTTGATTCAAACCTGATTGATCCAAGGGCGGGTTCGATTCGATCGAAGTCGTGGTTTGGATCAAATCTTGCGAAGTGGATCGAGTCGAATTTGAATCAAAAAGCAAAAATTACATCGAACCAATGTAATCGATGATGATCGGTGCTCCTCTCCCTCCTCTACTCATCTAGCAGTGGCGATGAATTCTTTTACTCCCCTTCCATTACAAATGGTGATCGTAAAATCCTTTACTCATTTCTAGTATTTGTGAACAACGATGACATCCTCCCCTTTTTAGTGGTGGCGAACTCCTCTGCTCCTCTCTAATGATGAACGACGACAGTGAACTCCTCTACCTTTCTTTAGTGTTTATATTGATGATGATCTCATCTTATCTTCAACTGTGAACGATAGTATCTTCATCGACGTTGACATCCTTCCCTCTTTGGTGGCAAACTTTTTCTTTTTCTTCAAGAAAGGTAATAATTTTTTTAAAAGCTAATTTTTTATTAATTATTAAATATGTGTACTAATCCAATTGATAATATGAGAGTCCTTAGAGGTTTTGCACGTTTATATGATAAAAATGATTAACAGTTCATTAATTATTTATATCTATATTTTTAACATAATGTAAGTGTTTTGTTAGTTTTTGGTGAAACAAGGGAAGCTTGATGATCTAAAACTAAGAAGGAAGACCCTCATAGTGAATCTTTTAGTTGTCGATGAATTTTTAGTTATTACCTCTTTGTTGGTGAATTTTTTTATAGTTGAGATGTCGAAGATCTTGGGTGTGAATCAGTAAGCTTAGTGGAGGTATTCAGATGAATAGTTATTATATATGTTCGTGATGAAGTTTTAGCTGATTAATTCTTGTTTTTATTTATAATTAGGTGTGCAATTATATATATAGCTTTCTCTTAGATGAAGTAACATTTCTTAAATCTTGTTTTAGTATTTATAGAATTATCTTAGAGGGTTTACAATTTTTTATCTTAATTGATGAAATTGGACAAACACCCATTGCATATTTTGCTTATTGAAAATAATTTGTAGAATCTAAGCATTTAGAATAGTTACTTTCTCATATTTTTTTTCTTACATCTGCCTAAACTTTAAATATAGATATAATATCCTCTATTTATAATATTTAATTTTGTATATAAACAGAATGATATCATTATGTAAATCCCTTTAACTTGGGGGTAAGAAAGTAGAATAAGTAGCTACTATAGGTAATATATATCATAACTTGATAATTTATATTAATCATTATCAAGTTATATGCAACTAATACATTTTTGTTTCTGGCGCAAAGCTGAAGATGTGTCAATTAGACATTCCTCCATCTCACCGCCTCGTTTATCACCCCAATTGCATCACCCACTCATGTATCACTCTCTTATTGACCACCCCGTGCTTCCTTGACTACCATATCACCCTTTTTTAATACATAGTTAAGCGTCATTGTTATATTGACCATTTTAGACATTTTGTTTATGAGTCTAGTGGTAGGAGTCAAGGTCATATGATATCTATTTCTCTTAGGTTGTATCATCTTCATGTTCTTAAGAGGATACATTTTTGTCATATAGCAAATATTCTTAACATTTCTACGTGTTGATCTACTATGTATAGCATTTTGCAACATTGGATAGAGCGATCCACTTTTTACTTTTGGCGATATCCCAATTGAGTTTAGTCCAAGTGATGTTGCTTTTATTTTGGGGTTCTCAACCATGGATAAGTGATAAATGTTGAAGCAATGGGTTCGGATTATATGTTTGAGAAATATTTTAAAGAGTAACTTCCTAGTAGACAAAATATAGAAGATCCAATGTGTAGGCTGGTGTCTAGTGATGATAATATTGACACTAATGACTTTCTATGGTTGTTTATTTTGTATAATTTTATTTATATTTTATTTAATCAAACAAACTATACTTCACCCCTTGTATTACTATTTTATGTCGATAATTTGGATTTATTGACAAACTACAATTGCGCGATGATTGTCCATTCTTACATTATCATTAAGATTTTCATTATTGGTGCTCATATAAAGAAGATGAAGTTTAAGGGTAGCACCAAGATAATTGGATATTTGAGAGGCTATGTATAACTTTTGATAGTAAGCCAAATCTCTTTTTTTTCCATGTATATATGAAAGTCCAATATAGTTTAATTTTGATTCTTAATTTTGCTAATTTTTTAGCAAGTATTGTTATGTAAGTATGTTGATATGTTTATGTTATCCCATTATTCTAATCATTGATGATTGTGGAGATGAGCATTAGCAACCGATATCCCATTATCGCATTATCCTAATCATTCGTGATTGCGGAGGTGAGCATAAGCAACGGAAATGTTATTGACTTAAGGTTGCAATCGATAACCAAGAACAAGGTAATTATCAACTTAAGAGTTCATTTGAAGATATAGACATCTTCTCTATAACTATTATATATGCATATTATGCAGTTATATCAAGTGCTCACCCCGACATCTATTGAGTCCCATTTACTATCAATTGAGAATATCAAGATATAATAATTTAGTATATTCAGTTTATATATTTAAAATATATTCTATATTAAATTATTTGTAGGATACATGTTGGTGAAGATAAAAAATATGTCGAGTGTAAAAAGAAAGAAGATAAAATTAAAAGATTATCGAAGATACTCCAAGATCACGGACTTGGTCATCTTGCGACCCTAGGCATGGAGGATCGTTTATTTGGATCCATTGATGATCTATTATCTTTCATAGTTCATTTTATGACACCGAATGATTGATTAAGGCTACTCTGTTAGCAGTCCATAAGTAGTATAAGCTGAAAATATATCGAGCCTTAAAACACAATCTATATTTCTTTATGAAGAGAAACTAACCTAAAGGATTTTGAGGATAATAGAGTTAAGCAACAGAAAGTCTAATTATGGCCTATGTTATTATACAAATTGTTTGACAATGTGACGTAATCTTCGTAATCTGATTAATGTTATTGTGAATTGCATCCATATGTTTGATATGTGATTATTGAATAGGAGTTTTTGTTATGATTCATTATATGTAGTTGTGATGATTCCCACTTGTGTGTGAATTTAGGGTGCTTTGGGTTGAATATATGATTGAGTGTACCTAAAGTGATTCTTCTCAAACTCATCCAAATTTCATTATAACTATCCTAATATGACTCATAAGTTTAGTATCATTTTCCTAACTATTTTTGAATTTGTGATGACTAACTATCCAAATATGATGTTTTTTGTTAAATCTGTGATCAAGTGTCACCCAAGAAATTTTTACAAAACCTATTGAAACTTCTCTATAACTATCATAATATGTTTCTAGTATGTTTAATATCACTCTTTTTAAGTTTTTTCAATTTTAGAGTGATCAATTATTCAAATAAGGGATTTATATTTTGAATCTATAATAGAGTGTAACCCAAAAATTTTTCACAAAACCTAACCAAACTTCTCTATAACTATCCTAATATAATTATAGTATATTTAGTATTTTAATTTTAGGATGATTAATTATCTAAATATGAGATTTATGTTTTGAATATGTGATCAAGTGTAACTCGAGTATAACACAAGTATAACTCAAAAAAATTTCACAAAACCTATCAAAACTCCTCTATAAATATCATAATATGATTTAGTATATTAAGTATCATTTTTTAATTTTAGAATGATTAATTATCCAAATAAGATATTTATATTTTAAACTTGTGAATGAGTGTAACTCAAGAAATTTTCATTAAACCTATCCAAACTTTTGTATAACTATCATAATATGATTCTAATATATTTAGAATCACTTTTTCTAATTTTTTTATATTTTAGATAATTTTAGGAATTAAAATGTTTAAAAAGGGTATTATAGTTCTAGGTGGCACTAATGCCTAGTTTGGGGCGAAACCACTATTGGATAGTGTTACACTGTGATCAAATGTAACTCGAGTATAATAAGAGTGTAACTCAAGTTAAATTTAATCAAACTGAATGAAACTTCTTCACAACTACTATGACATGTTTGTAAAGATAATTAAAATTATTTTTCATAATTTAGGATATTTTAGTATATTTAATGAAATTTGGCACATAGTGATCGAAATGTTAGATTGTAATTGTATCCCATTCATAAATCGAGTGTAACTTAAATAAAAAATATCGTAGCTAAATTAAAATCTACCCTGAAAATTAGCAAAATGGTAACATCAATTATAAAATGATAACTTATATTTAAAATTTGTAAAAGTTTACAATGTTTCATAATGTTGCAACACATTTGTCAAAAAAATTATATAGGTATACTTGTATATGTATACTATACACTAAAAGATACCTTTATAACTAATGTAGACTTATACAAAAAATTGATGAAACTATGCTATACAAAAGATTGAAGATACCACATTGCTTTACATTTGATAATGTCGACTTATACAAATGGTGTAAATTTATTTGACCATTGATTGTGACCTAATTGTTCATATCTTGAATACCTTCTAGAGATCTTGACATTGTGTCTTGATTCTATCATTGTTTTCTTCCTTCTCACGTAATAATGCCAAACTAGGAAGTTGTATTAATCTCATACTATGCATTTTTCACTATTGCAACAAATAATTCAATGATGCATTGAATGATGGGCCGATGCAATCGGTGCTTCAGTGACACTATGAAAAATGATATCATGATTTTAATAATATTACAAATTCTTCATCAATACAATGGTTAGTCATGTAGTGTTTCAGCAAGACTACACAAAGCTAAATGGGGTTGCAGCAACGAACTATTGATAATCGAGACATTGCAAGGCTTCATCAACAACGAATGATGATTGGTTGACGATAGCTATGCTATAGCTCTATTGGCCTACTAATCACGTAGGCTCAATAATCGACCACAAGGATGGCCAATGGGAAGGTGAACATCCTATTGGTGGGAAGACGACGATGACCTTTTGCCTTGTTGGTGACCCTGATGGTGACATCTTACCTTAATGTCATTGACTGTGATCACCAAAGCTTAATGGGAAAGCAAGGTCAACCTTCTGCCTTAGCAACGATGACTATGACCATCAACACTCACTTGGATGGCGATGATAACATCTTACCCTATAACGAAGGCCACCATGATCACCGAGGCCCAATCGGAAGGTGACAATAACTCCTTCAATTATTAGGTTGGGCGATGATATTCCTATTACTAATGGCGACCATGACCATATTGGGAAATATAGGACGACATCACATATGCAGTGGAATAACATAAAATAAAATCCTAGAATTTCTCACAGAAAATAAGATTTCATCATCGTGCAAAAAGATATTATATTACTTAGAGATTGTATATCCTTGAATTTCTACTGATCTATGAGAGAGGATGAAGGAGGTCAACTGTCCTCCTCTCTAGCAGTGATCCATATGGGCAAGGGCTACGAAGACGCTCATCAAATGACTACCTAAATCTCTTCTTCATGAGCACCATGCAATCAAGAAGGACATGCCCCTTCTTGCTGTCCACACACCCCAAATAAGGGCTACTAGCTGAGGAGGAGAGGGGGAGAGGAGAATAGGAGGTGGTATCTAAAAAACCTAGCCCATGATCCTTTGGTTCCCTCCTATTTATAGAAGTCCCCTATCAACTTAACTTTAATGAATCCTGCCATATTAGGTACTTAATCTCTATCCAACTACCCAAGCCTCTTAAATTAGTGGGTCTCTATCCAATAATCTCTTATTGGCTCTTACTGAATCTCATTCATAAGATCTAATAATTTAGGGGCTTATTGGATATCCAATAAAATAAGGGCTCTAGCGAATATCTCATATTTGAACCTCTACTCATCGTAACACCTACCACATATGTATGACCCTCTAAGCCCAATATCGAGCTGGCCGTGAGCCATACCTCTCAGAACTCCTTCTAGCTC
Source organism: Musa acuminata AAA Group (assembly GCF_036884655.1). Classification (NCBI taxonomy): domain Eukaryota; kingdom Viridiplantae; phylum Streptophyta; class Magnoliopsida; order Zingiberales; family Musaceae; genus Musa; species Musa acuminata. Next base: position 28,647,553 of record NC_088329.1, on the reverse strand, counting down.
AGTGAATTATTATCTCTATAATAATTCACTCAACTCATCAACTACGGACGTACTAAGCCACTACGCCATAGTCACCAGATGATACAAGGGAATCTAATCCATTAGATATATCTATCCTTAGTTACTATGTATCTATATCCCCTCATCCATCTAATATCCTAAAAACCGTATACCGTGCATAGTGCTATCTAGCCCATACAGCTTCTACTCGAGTCTCGCTCTAATCAGATTCTTTCGAAGAACTCTTTCTCTTTCAATCCTTATAACCTTGGACAGGGATTTGCTTGAGCAAAATATATGAGATATTCCTCTCATGACATCGAGAGATGATGATTCTCTATCAACACTCAATTACCCTTATAAGGTTGGTTGTCACTCTCGATGATCGATTGTACTAAATCTGGAACATCTAGGTCTATAAGTCTGATATCAAAGAGTGGAGTACTCGTATAGGACATCATTGGTTTCTTAAGTCTAAGGATCAGATACACCACTAGAACAATGGAATTGTTGTTTGACAATGATATATCATCAACCATCCAATATTTCATAAGTGGATCAATCAGTAAACTCATTCTCCAATGAGCACATGCGTGGTATTCCTAGTGTCCCCACATGAGCAGTTATGAAACCAGCTATCTCCATCATATGGATAAGTGTACAATACACTAGTCTATCCGGTCATCTCGATATCCCTCTCGAGTGACCTGTGACCGAGATTATTTATAGTCTATATTTAAAGGTGAATCAGTCTCATTATCATGATCTCATCACGATCTGATTCCTATTGCATAGATCCACATACATCACAATATATATACAATAAGCAATATAAAGTAAAAAAAGTTAAATAATATAATAAACAAAAGGAGTGTATATCATGTCACATGTGTCATCACTCACATGATTGGCTTATAGGGCACCTATGACTTGCATATCTCCTACTTGACTTAAAGTCAATCATCTACGTGTCTGATCCTCATCAAACCCCATGTGATGCTCAAAGATAATATGAGACAATGGCTTTGTTAGTGGATCTACGATATTATCTTTGAATGGAATTCTTTCCACTACTATATCTCATTGGGCCACAATCTCTTTAATAAGCTGGAACCTTCTCAGAACACTTCTGATGAGACTCGAGTTCCCTCATTTAAGTAATCGCCTTATAGTTGTTGCAATATAAGAGAATCAGCTCCTTGTTGCTCATCACGACTCCTAGATCTATAATGAACTTCTTCATCCAGACTCCCTCCTTTGTTGTCTCTACCGTAATAATATCCTCGATCTTTGTGGTCGAGTCAGCAGTAATATCTTACTTGAAACTATTCCAGCATACTGCTCCTCCATTCAAGGTGAACACATACTCTGAATTGGACTTGCTATCATCGACATTGGACTGAAAACTCGAGCCCATGTAGCCCTCAACCCTGAGGCTACTACCTTCATATACTAGTAAAAGATCATTAGTCCTTCTCAAGTAATTAAGGATACACTACTATTTTCCAGTACTCCAAGCATAAATCTGCTTGATACCTGCTCGTAACACTCAGAGCATATACTATATCAGATCTGAGACAGCATAGCATACATGATGCTAGTCATAGGTGCCTTATAATCCAATCACGTGAGTGATAACACGTATGATATGACACATACTCTCTTTGCTTATTATTATGACATTTTCTCACTTTATATTATTTCTTGCATATATATTATGATGTTCATGGATTTGTGCAATGGGAATCGGATCATGATGAGATCACAATAATGAGATCGATTCACCTTTAAACACAAACCATAAATTATCCTAGTCATAGGTTACTCGAAAGGGACATCGAGATAATTGGACAGACTAGTGTGCTGTATATCCGTTCATATGATGGAGATAGCTGGCTGCATAGCTGCTCGTATGGGTATACATAGGGCTACAATGTAGGTCCTTATTATCGGATAATGATTCCGTTGTCCCAATTGTATACCTGGTCCTTAGACTTGAGACACCAAGGATGTCTTGTATGAGTACTATACTCTTTGATACCGGACTTATAAACTTGGAAGTTCTAGATCTAGCACAGTTGGTCATCGGGAGTGGTAGTCAATCTTATAAGGACTATTGAGTGTCGATAGATGATCATCCACTCTTAGTGTCATAAGAAAAATATCTTATATGTTCTTGCTCAAACAAATCCCTAGCCAGGGTCATTCGGATTGAGAGAGAAAGAGTTCTCTGGGAAAATCCGATTAGAACGAGACTCGAGTAAAAACTGTATGGGCTTGACAATATCATGCTTGATATACGATCTCTAGGGTATTAGATGGATAAGGGACTATAGATATATAGTAATTGAGGACAGATAGGTCCAAAAGATTGGATTCCTCTATTTCGTCTGGGTACTGATACGTAGTGGCCTAGTATGTCTGTAGTCGATGAGTCGAGTGAATTATTATGGAGATAATAATTCACTGATATAGAAGGAGTTTTTACAGGTATGACTCACAACTTGCTCGATATTGGGCCTAAAGTGTTAGACACATATGGTAGGCATTATGACGAGTAGAGATTCAGATATGAGATATCCGTTGGAGCCTCAATCTTATTGGATATCCAATAAACCCCTGAATTATTGGATCCTATGGATGCGATCCAATAAGAGCAAATGAGAGATTATTAGATAGAGATCTACTAATATAAGAGGCTTGAGTAGTTGATAGGAGGCCTCTATAAATAGGAGAGAACCCAACACTCATAGGCTAGAGGTTTCTTGGTTGCCACCTCTTATTCTCCTCCTTAGATAGCAGGTATAGAGATTTGAGTAGCGATTTGAGGAGCATCATCGTAGTCTTGCTATGTGGATCATCACTAGAGAGGAGGACTCTTGACCTCCTTCATCCTCTCCTACAGATCTATAGGGATTCAGGGATATACGATTTCCTTAGGTAACATAACTATCTCACGCGTGGTTTTTAGTTTCACGATTTTTGCATACTAATCTTCGCACGATGATGAATACATTTTTAAAAAATTTAGGGTTTTTATTTTTTGTTCTTCTGTCACGCATGTGATGTCACTTCTAGATTTCCCCATAGTGGTATTAGAGCTAAGTTGTTCATGTGAAAGATTGATTTTGAACTACGTGTGTTGTGTTTTAGAAAAACTTTTGATGTCAAAATTTTTGACGTAAAAGACAAAAGAGGGCAACAACTATTATTGCCCTCACAGGTTAGCCATTGGCTACTTGTAGTAGCCATAGGGATGGCTATGGCGCCTGCAGACGCTGCACCCATGAGGCCAGCGTCGCCTACGGACTCTACGCCCGTGGGTAGAGGCGTTGGCAAGGCCATCGTTGCCTATGGGCAGAACTACCCACAGGGGTGCCCGCCCGTGGGGATAGCACCGCTTGCGGGTGGTTACAGCGCCACCTACGGGCACTGCACCTGTAGATAGAGAAGCTCGTGGGGGCAGCAATGCCTGCGGGCGTTGCACTTGCAGCCAGAGAAGCCTGCGAGGGAAACAACGCTTGCGAGCGTTGCGCCCTCGGTCTGAACCGCCCGCAAGTGCTGCACCCGTGGGCAGAACCGCCCGTAGGCGCTACACCCATGGGTAGAAATGCCCACAGGGGTGGCGGCGCCTACGGGCGCTGCGCTCGCAGAGTAGTGTGATAGAGCCCTAGAGGAATTCTATGTAGATTGATCTTTGAGGGAGATCACTTCTTGGAATGCTATAGGGATTCCACCCTCCTAGAAGTCGGCCTAATGGCTGCAATTGTAAATAGATCTTATTCTCAAAGAGATGAGGCTACATACTTATATAGGGCTCCTAACCCTAGTCCTAGGGGCTACTTCCTAAGTGAGTTACCCCTTTTACCCTCAACCCTAACCAACCAGCCCAGTAAAAGGGGGCGGCGGCTAAGAAGCCCAAAGGCTCAAATATAAACCCTAGCCACTCTTCTTATAGGATAGAGGTGGCTAGGTGGAGTTTATTACAATCTCACAAGGTTTTATTAGCTGCTTCTTGGTTGAGTAGGACCCAACCCTACTAGGGTCCTATCAAGCCCGTCCTCTCCAAATCAGCCTTGTCCTCAAGGCTAAGGTTCCATGAACTCAGGGAATCGGGTCTTCAGCTCCTCATATGATTCCTATATAGTGTCTTCGAGTGGTAAATTATTTCAATGCACTAGTACTTCAGTAGAGGGACGTCGGCGACGCATCACGATTCTGCGATCGAGGATGGCTTGTGGTTGGGCTTGAATATCTCCATCATCAGTGGTGTTGGGCAGTTGGATCTAGGTTGACTCATGTTCTTCTAACTTAGGCTTCAAGCATGACACATGGAAGCCAAGGTGAATTTTGGCATCCTCAGGCAATTTAAGTCTATATACGCCATGGCTCTAATACGCTCTGTGATCTGATAGGGCCCATAAAAATATAGGGATAGCTTCATGGAGGCTTGTGTGTTGATAGAGAGTTGTTTGTATGGCCGTAGGTGAAGATAAACCTAATCTCCTATTGAAAATTCTCTTTCGCTTCATCATGTGTTAGCTTGCTGCTTCATTCTAGCTTAAGCGGAAGAGAGATTATCCTTTAGCAACTGTAGGAGTTTATCCCTATTAATTAAATCTTGGTCGACCTGATCTACCTTGGCTGAGCCAATTATATACTTTGGAATCATAGGGGCCGACTGACCATACAATGCTTCATATGGGGCACATTTTGTAGATGAATGATATGTAGTATTATACCACCATTCAGCCTAGGGAAGCCATTTCACCCATTCCTTTGGCCGATCACTGGCGAAACATCGAAGGTACATCTCTAAACACACCTATTCACCACCTTTGTTTAGCTATCAGTTTGTGGATGATATGCTATGCTCATCTTGAGTTTGGTGCTCTATAACTGAAATAACTCAGTCTAAAATTTACTAGTGAAAATCCTATCACGATCACTTACAATGGACTTTGGCATCCCATGCAGTTTAACAACATTTTCTATGAAAATCTGAGGAATACTAGCAACAATGTAGGGATTTCGCACAACACAAAAATGAGCATATTTCGTAAGTCGATCAACCACCACGAGGATTGTGCTTTTACCTTCGGAAGGTGGCAGCCCTTCGATGAAGTCCATGGAGATGTCAGTCCACACCGAGTCCGATATGGGTAGTGGTTGTAGCTTCCTTGGACTCGCCACTGTTTCACCCTTTTGCTATTGACATACATCACATTGTGTCACATATTCAGAAATAATTTTTTTCATCCCTCTCCAATAAAAATTTTGCTTCACTCTTTTGTAAGTTCTTAGAAATCCATAGTGCCCTGTTGAAGGTATGGAGTACATTTAGTGCAGGATGATTTTGATGTAAGGGGAGTCGGTTATAAGTGCAATGCGACTTTTGTATCATAGATCCCTCGAATCCCAAGTATAGTGGGCTATTGCGCTTGGATCCTCCTCCAATTTTTTTTATGATGTTACTGATCTCTAGATCCTTCTTCCATTCCTCCCTAATGTCCTTGAGGAAGCCAGTGGTTGGAAGGGAGATGGCTGAAATTTTAGCTTGCTCCAGTAGTTGTGAGAGTGCATATGCAACAACGTTTTCTTTCCCTTTTTTATAAATAATTTCATAATCAAATCCCAAAAGTTTGGTTACCCATTTTTGCTACTCAGGGGATGATATCTTCTACTCCAAAAAGTACTTGAGGCTTTTATGGTTGACTTTAATTTGAAATCATTGGCTGATCAGGTAGGGTCTCCACCTTTTTACTACATGCACAATGGCGAGCATCTTCTTATCATATATTGATATTTTTTTATGGGAGGGAGATAATGCCTTGTTGGTGTATGCGAGTGGTCGACCATCTTGTATGAGAACGACTCTAATTCTGACTCCAGATGCGTCAGCCTCAATGATGAAGGGTCGACTGAAATTTGGTAGCACTAGCACCGACGTCGTCGTCATGGTTACCTTAAGTTTGTCGAAGGCAGCGAAGGCTTTGTCCAACCATTGGAAGGCATCTTTTTTCAGTAGAGAAGTGAGGGGTCCACTGATCTTCCCATAGTCATTCACAAATTTTTGGTAGCAGTCCGTTAGTCCAAGGAACCCGCACAGTAATTTCATGTTTATAGGTTTCAGCTAGCCTTGTATTGCTTCAATTTTTGTTGGGTCTACACCACTCCTTCTTCTGATATTATGTGTCCAAGATACTCTACTTTTCTCTATAGAAAGCTGCACTTTGGCTGCTTAACAAAAAGAGTATTCTCCCGAAGGATCATCAAAACAAATCGTAAATGTTGAAAGTAAGTCTCAAGAGAAGGGCTATAAATGAGAATATCATCAAAAAATACCAACAAAAATTTATAAAGAAAGCTCCAAAAAATATCGTTCATAAGACTTTGAATGTTAAAGGAGCATTAGTAAGTCCAAAAGACATTATCAAGAATTCATAATGGCCATTATGTGTGCAAAATACAGTTTTTGGAATGTCGTCTTCACATGCCCGAATTTGGTAGTAACTGGATCGGACGTCCAACTTCGTGAAGACTCGAGATCCTTTTAACTCATCAAGAAGTTCATCTACCACTGGTATTGGGTACTTATCCTTGACAATGATGTTATTTAAAGCTAGGTAGTCGATGCACATCTACCAAGTTCCGTCCTTCTTGTGTACAAGTAGTATCAGTGAGGAATAGGGGCTGCAACTTGGCCGAACCACCACTATTTCAAGCATCTCCTTTACAATATTTTCAATTTCATCCTTTTGGAGGTGAGGATAATGGTATGGCTAAGTGTTCGCGAGTGGCTTGCCTAGAAGAATTGGAATCTGATGGTCATGTTGCCAAGTAGGAGGAAGACCATGCGTCTCAGCAAAAATGTCAACAAATTCAGCAAGCAATTGGGCGAGATTTTGATCTTTAGTTTCTATTTTCTTCCCATCTGGTTGCTGTTAGAGATGTATCAAAAAGCCACTATTTACCTTATATAAAACTTTCTCCATTCGTTGGCTCGAAACGGTAGTTACGTTGCTTTCGTGCTTCCCGCGTAGGATGATTTGTTTGCCTTTGCAATAGAATTTCATAATTAATTTGAAAAAGTTCCAAGAGACATCACCTAGCGTCGTCAGCGATTCTATGCCAATCATGACCTCATAGTCATCAATTGGTAGGAGGAAGAAGTTGGTGATAATTTCTTGGTCTTGCAGTAATAGTTTCACCTGCGGGCATCTTTGGTCGCACTTTAGGATTCTACCGTCGGTGACCTTTACATCGAACTTACTACAACCTTTGATGTGGAGCACCATCCAAGCAGCAACCTTATTGTTTAGGAAGTTATTAGTGCTGCCTGTGTCAATGAGAATAGTGATCAATTGTTGTTTGAGAAGGCCTCCAACTTTCATCGTTTGCGGGTTTAAGTAGCCGGCTAGCGCGTGTACCATAAAGTCGGTCGGTTATGGCTCTTCTTCTGCATCTTTTTCTTCATGTTCAAGGCTCTCTTCTGGATATTCAATGATCTCTTCTTCTACTAGTTCAATAATAAGAAGTCTCTGTTAGGAATAAGTCAGTACTAAGAGGGGGGAGTGAATTATTATAGCGGATAAAATTACGTCGGTTTGAAAAATCTTTCATACATTGAAAATTGATCTTGGAAGATTTTAACTTGGAGGCGTAAGGGAGCGTAGTGAAAGCAATAAGAAGGCACGTTATAATTAAAGTAAATTGCTCAAAAGAAATGTAAATCATATTTTTATAGTGGTTCGATCGTCATGACCTACATCCACTCCACCGATTCCTCTTCCGTCGAGGCTATCGGCATCCACTATTGGTCTTCCTTCAATGGGCAAAGACCAACTACCCTTTTACATCACTCTTATCCTTTTCACAGGTTTAGGAGATAACCTTTTACAAGTACACACTCCTCTCTTACAGAATTCTAAGTTTGAGCTAGAAGAGGGGATCTCTCAAGTAATTTCTATAGCGTTTTCTCACTTTTAAGTTCTATATACTTGTGTATTTTAATGAGGCATGAGAGGAGTATTTATAAGCCTCAAGTTGATTGAAACTTGGATCCTAAAAAGGTCTTATCCCAGGTTTCCCAAGTCCTAGTGGTACCACCACCTACAGCACTAACACTGGACGGTACCACCGCCTAGGAGACTGTGTCTGGGTGGTACCACCACCCAGACTGGTGGTACCATCGCCTGACACTGACTCTAGGTGGTACCATCACCTAGTCTGATGGTACCATCGCTTGACATAGTCTCGGAGACTATGTCACGATGGTGTCACTTGTTGGGTCATTGTTTGGGCCCTTTACTTAGCTCAACATAGTTCATACATGGGCCTAACTAGCCCCTAATTGGGTTGGCCCAATTCCAATCTAAATTATGTGCTAACTACGAAATTTAAGATATACACTAAGCAAATCAGGTCCGGTTAGCCTAGGTTTCTTCCGACGAGCTTTCGGCAATCTTCTGGTGAACTTCCGATGATCTCTCAGCAATGTTACAGCAAACTCCCGGCAAGCTCCTGAACTTCATGACGATCTTCTTGGCAAGTTCCGATGAGCTTCTTCGGCAAGCTCCTAGACTTCTCGGTCAATTCCGTTAGAACTTCTGACGAACGTCCGGACTTCCGATGAACTCTCGAACTCCTAACGAAGTCTCGTTTTTAACTTCAAGACTTCATTTTGCTTTATGCCTTGATCACTATTATAGTTAATCTAGCACAAATAAAACCTACTTCGATCTAGACAATTATTACAAACCTTGAATCATGTTGTCCGGCATGTCATTAGTTCATCGATGCTTCGTCCGATTCTTCAACGCATCATCCTCTCTTGCGGCCTATTGCCTAATCGCCCAGTTGACCTCTGTAACTCCGATTTCCTTAGCACAATTTTTGCTCTTCTTGGCTCAATGCCCGAATCCATGGCCCAAAGTCTTTTGTCGATATGTCGACCGATTCTCTAGCTCGACATCCAATCTTCTAACATATTTCTCTCTAGCCCAACATGATTCTTCCTACTTCAATTGTCTCTTCCGAATTGAAGCTTCCTGCTGTTAGGAATAAGTCGGAACTAAGAGGGAGAGGTGAATTAGTGTAATGGTAAAAATTACATCGGTTTGAAATCTCTCATTTGATTAAAGTTGATTTCAGAAAGATACTTAAAATTTAAAGCGTACGAAAGAGCGAAGTGGATGTAAAGCAAGTAAGTTTGCAGTAAAAGTAAATTGCACAAATAGAAATGTAAACCGAGTTTATAGTGGTTCGGTCATTGTGACCTACATCTACTCTGTCAGTTCCTCTTCTGTCAAGGCCACCAGCATCCACTATCGATCTTCCTTTAATAGGCTAAGATCAATCTCCTTCTTACACCCCTCTTCTCCTTTTCACAGGTTTAGGAGACAACCTTTACAAGCACTCACTTCTCTCTCAAACTATTCTAACACTTAGACTATAAGAGGAGGATTCTCATAAGAGATTACTATATTATTTTTTCCTTTTTAAATTCTCTATGCTTGTGTAAGTTAACCAGGGATGGGAGGGGTATTTATAGGCCTCAAGTTGATTCAAACTTAGAGCCTAAAAATGTCTCATCTTGGGTTTCCCAGGTCCTGGCGGTACCACCGCTTGTGCTAGGTGGTACCATCGCCTAGACTGACGGTACCACCGCCTACACTAGCGATACCATCGCCTGACATAGTCTCGGAGACTGTGCCACGACGGTGGCACCTTTTGGGTTACTGTTTGGGCCTTCCACTTAGCCCAACATAGCCCAAACTTGGGTCACTAAATGGGCCTTTCTCTTGGCCCAAAATAGCCCTATTTTGGGCCCAATTGACCCATAATTGAGTTGGTCTAATTACATTCTAAACTGACTCAAGTAGACTCTAAACTAACTCAATCTATACATAATTGAATACAAGCGAATCCTATATTGTCCAACATGTCATTGGTTCTTCCGACGCTTCATCCGATCCTTCGGCGCATCGTCCTCTTTTGCAGCCTTTCCCCAATTAGCATGTTGACCTCCATAACTCCAATCTCTTTGGCGTAATATTCGTTCTTCTAGGCCTGATGCCCGAATTCTCGACCCGAAGCCTTCTGTCGACACGTTGACCGTTCCTCTGGCCCGACGTCTAATATTCTGATATGTTCACTCCGACCCAACGTCCGATTCCTCTTGCTTTAATCAATTTGCCTCTCTTGATTGATGTTAGCCCTGCGTCACTCAAACGCATATTAGAATAATACTACAATTGGTTTCATCACCAAAATCTGAAATTCAACACCTGCGTTACTCAAAACGTAGATTAAATCATAAACACTCTCAATTGGTTTCATCATCAAAATTCGAGATTCAATAATCTCCCCCTTTTTGATGATGACAACCAATTGATGATGGAGTTAACCTTAACTCCCCCTATCAATGTGCCATATTGATAGAACTCTTGAATTCAAGTCAAAGGTACCACCGCCTAGGAGACTGTGTCTGGGTGGTACCACCACCCAGACTGGTGGTACCATTGCCTGACACTGACACTAGGTGGTACCATAACCTAGTCTGATGGTACCACCGCTTGACGTAGTCTCGGAGACTATGTCACGATGGTGCCACTTGTTGGGTCATTGTTTGGGCCTTTTACTTAGCTCAACATAGTTCATACATGGGCCTAACTAGCCCCTAATTGGGTTGGCCCAATTCCAATCTAAATTATGTGCTAACTACGAAATTTAAGATATACACTAAGCAAATCAGGTCCGGTTAGCCTAGGTTTCTTCCGGCGAGCTTTCGGCAATCTTCTGGTGAACTTCCGATGATCTCTCAGCAATGTTACAGCAAACTCCCGGCAAGCTCCTGAACTTCATGATGATCTTCTTGGCAAGTTCCGATGAGCTTCTTCGGCAAGCTCCTAGACTTCTCGGTCAATTCCGTTAGAACTTCTGACGAACGTCCGGACTTCCGATGAACTCTCGAACTCCTAACGAAGTCTCGTTCTTGACTTCAAGACTTCATTTTGCTTTATGCCTTGATCACTATTATAGTTAATCTAGCACAAATAAAACCTACTTCGATCTAGACAATTATTACAAACCTTGAATCATGTTGTCCGGCATGTCATTAGTTCATCGATGCTTCGTCCGATTCTTCAGCGCATCATCCTCTCTTATGGCCTATTGCCTAATCGCCCAATTGACCTCTGCAACTCCGATTTCCTTAGCACAATTTTTGCTCTTCTTGGCTCGATGCCCGAATCCATGGCCCAAAGTCTTTTGTCGATATGTCGACCGATTCTCTAGCTCGACGTCCAATCTTCTAACATATTTCTCTCTAGCCCAACATGATTCTTCCTACTTCAATTGTCTCTCCCGAATTGAAGCTTCCTGCTGTTAGGAATAAGTCGACACTAAGAGGGAGAGGTGAATTAGTGTAATGGTAAAAATTACATCGGTTTGAAATCTCTCATTCGATTAAAGTTGATTTCAGAAAGATACTTAAAATTGAAAGCGTACGAAAGAGCGAAGTGGATGTAAAGCAAGTAAGTTTGCAGTAAAAGTAAATTGCACAAATAGAAATGTAAACCGAGTTTATAGTGGTTTGGTCATTGTGACCTACATCTACTCTGTCAGTTCCTCTTCTGTTAAGGCCACTAGCATCCACTATCGATCTTCCTTTAATAGGCTAAGATCAACCTCCTTCTTACACCCCTCTTCTCCTTTTCACAGGTTTAGGAGACAACCTTTACAAGCACTCACTTCTCTCTCAAACTATTCTAACACTTAGACTATAAGAGGAGGATTCTCATAGGAGATTACTATATTATTTTTTCCTTTTTAAATTCTCTGTGCTTGTGTAAGTTAACCAGGGATGGGAGGTGTATTTATAGGCCACAAGTTGATTCAAACTTAGAGCTTAAAAATGTCTCATCTTGGGTTTCCCAAGTCCTGGCGGTACCACCGCTTGTGCTAGGTGGTACCATCGCCTAGACTAGTGGTACCACCGCCTAAACTAGCGATACCATCGCCTGACATAGTCTCGGAGACTGTGCCACGACGGTGCCACCTTTTTGGGTCACTGTTTGGGCCTTCCACTTAGCCCAACATAGCCCAAACTTGGGTCACTAAATGGGCCTTTCTCTTGGCCCAAAATAGCCCTATTTTGGGCCCAATTGACCCATAATTGAGTTGGTCTAATTACATTCTAAACTGACTCAAGTAGACTCTAAACTAACTCAATCTATACATAATTGAATACAAGCGAATCCTATATTGTCCAACATGTCATTGGTTCTTCCGACGCTTCATCCGATCCTTCGGCGCATCGTCCTCTTTTGCAGCCTTTCCCCAATTAGCATGTTGACCTCCATGACTCCAATCTCTTTGGCGTAATATTCGTTCTTCTAGGCCTGATGCCCGAATTCTCGACCCGAAGCCTTCTGTTGACACGTTGACCGTTCCTCTGGCCCGACGTCTAATATTCTGATATGTTCACTCCGACCCAACGTCCGATTCCTCTTGCTTTAATCAATTTGCCTCTCTTGATTGATGTTAGCCCTGCGTCACTCAAACGCATATTAGAATAATACTACAATTGGTTTCATCACCAAAATCTGAAATTCAACACCTGCGTTACTCAAAACGTAGATTAAATCATAAACACTCTCAATTGGTTTCATCATCAAAATTCGAGATTCAATAATCTCCCCCTTTTTGATGATGACAACCAATTGATGATGGAGTTAACCTTAACTCCCCCTATCAATGTGCCATATTGATAGAACTCTTGAATTCAAGTCAAAGGTACCACCGCCTAGGAGACTGTGTCTGGGTGGTACCACCACCCAGACTGGTGGTACCATTGCCTGACACTGACACTAGGTGGTACCATAACCTAGTCTGATGGTACCACCGCTTGACGTAGTCTCGGAGACTATGTCACGATGGTGCCACTTGTTGGGTCATTGTTTGGGCCTTTTACTTAGCTCAACATAGTTCATACATGGGCCTAACTAGCCCCTAATTAGGTTGGCCCAATTCCAATCTAAATTATGTGCTAACTACGAAATTTAAGATATACACTAAGCAAATCAGGTCCGGTTAGCCTAGGTTTCTTCCGGCGAGCTTTCGGCAATCTTCTGGTGAACTTCCGATGATCTCTCAGCAATGTTACAGCAAACTCCCGGCAAGCTCCTGAACTTCATGATGATCTTCTTGGCAAGTTCCGATGAGCTTCTTCGGCAAGCTCCTAGACTTCTCGGTCAATTCCGTTAGAACTTCTGACGAACGTCCGGACTTCCGATGAACTCTCGAACTCCTAACGAAGTCTCGTTCTTGACTTCAAGACTTCATTTTGCTTTATGCCTTGATCACTATTATAGTTAATCTAGCACAAATAAAACCTACTTCGATCTAGACAATTATTACAAACCTTGAATCATGTTGTCCGGCATATCATTAGTTCATCGATGCTTCGTCCGATTCTTCAGCGCATCATCCTCTATTATGGCCTATTGCCTAATCGCCCAATTGACCTCTGCAACTCCGATTTCCTTAGCACAATTTTTGCTCTTCTTGGCTCGATGCCCGAATCCATGGCCCAAAGTCTTTTGTCGATATGTCGACCGATTCTCTAGCTCGACGTCCAATCTTCTAACATATTTCTCTCTAGCCCAACATGATTCTTCCTACTTCAATTGTCTCTCCCGAATTGAAGCTTCCTGCTGTTAGGAATAAGTCGACACTAAGAGGGAGAGGTGAATTAGTGTAATGGTAAAAATTACATCGGTTTGAAATCTCTCATTCGATTAAAGTTGATTTCAGAAAGATACTTAAAATTGAAAGCGTACGAAAGAGCGAAGTGGATGTAAAGCAAGTAAGTTTGCAGTAAAAGTAAATTGCACAAATAGAAATGTAAACCGAGTTTATAGTGGTTTGGTCATTGTGACCTACATCTACTCTGTCAGTTCCTCTTCTGTTAAGGCCACTAGCATCCACTATCGATCTTCCTTTAATAGGCTAAGATCAACCTCCTTCTTACACCCCTCTTCTCCTTTTCACAGGTTTAGGAGACAACCTTTACAAGCACTCACTTCTCTCTCAAACTATTCTAACACTTAGACTATAAGAGGAGGATTCTCATAGGAGATTACTATATTATTTTTTTCCTTTTTAAATTCTCTGTGCTTGTGTAAGTTAACCAGGGATGGGAGGGGTATTTATAGGCCACAAGTTGATTCAAACTTAGAGCTTAAAAATGTCTCATCTTGGGTTTCCCAAGTCCTGGCGGTACCACCGCTTGTGCTAGGTGGTACCATCGCCTAGACTAGTGGTACCACCGCCTAAACTAGCGATACCATCGCCTGACATAGTCTCGGAGACTGTGCCACGACGGTGCCACCTTTTTGGGTCACTGTTTGGGCCTTCCACTTAGCCCAACATAGCCCAAACTTGGGTCACTAAATGGGCCTTTCTCTTGGCCCAAAATAGCCCTATTTTGGGCCCAATTGACCCATAATTGAGTTGGTCTAATTACATTCTAAACTGACTCAAATAGACTCTAAACTAACTCAATCTATACATAATTGAATACAAGCGAATCCTATATTGTCCAACATGTCATTGGTTCTTCCGACGCTTCATCCGATCCTTCGGCGCATCGTCCTCTTTTGCAGCCTTTCCCCAATTAGCATGTTGACCTCCATGACTCCAATCTCTTTGGCGTAATATTCGTTCTTCTAGGCCTGATGCCCGAATTCTCGACCCGAAGCCTTCTGTTGACACGTTGACCGTTCCTCTGGCCCGACGTCTAATATTCTGATATGTTCACTCCGACCCAACGTCCGATTCCTCTTGCTTTAATCAATTTGCCTCTCTTGATTGATGTTAGCCCTGCGTCACTCAAACGCATATTAGAATAATACTACAATTGGTTTCATCACCAAAATCTGAAATTCAACACCTGCGTTACTCAAAACGTAGATTAAATCATAAACACTCTCAATTGGTTTCATCATCAAAATTCGAGATTCAATAATCTCCCCCTTTTTGATGATGACAACCAATTGATGATGGAGTTAACCTTAACTCCCCCTATCAATGTGCCATATTGATAGAACTCTTGAATTCAAGTCAAAGGTACCACCGCCTAGGAGACTGTGTCTGGGTGGTACCACCACCCAGACTGGTGGTACCATTGCCTGACACTGACACTAGGTGGTACCATAACCTAGTCTGATGGTACCACCGCTTGACGTAGTCTCGGAGACTATGTCACGATGGTGCCACTTGTTGGGTCATTGTTTGGGCCTTTTACTTAGCTCAACATAGTTCATACATGGGCCTAACTAGCCCCTAATTGGGTTGGCCCAATTCCAATCTAAATTATGTGCTAACTACGAAATTTAAGATATACACTAAGCAAATCAGGTCCGGTTAGCCTAGGTTTCTTCCGGCGAGCTTTCGGCAATCTTCTGGTGAACTTCCGATGATCTCTCAGCAATGTTACAGCAAACTCCCGGCAAGCTCCTGAACTTCATGATGATCTTCTTGGCAAGTTCCGATGAGCTTCTTCGGCAAGCTCCTAGACTTCTCGGTCAATTCCGTTAGAACTTCTGACGAACGTCCGGACTTCCGATGAACTCTCGAACTCCTAACGAAGTCTCGTTCTTGACTTCAAGACTTCATTTTGCTTTATGCCTTGATCACTATTATAGTTAATCTAGCACAAATAAAACCTACTTCGATCTAGACAATTATTACAAACCTTGAATCATGTTGTCCGGCATGTCATTAGTTCATCGATGCTTCGTCCGATTCTTCAGCGCATCATCCTCTCTTATGGCCTATTGCCTAATCGCCCAATTGACCTCTGCAACTCCGATTTCCTTAGCACAATTTTTGCTCTTCTTGGCTCGATGCCCGAATCCATGGCCCAAAGTCTTTTGTCGATATGTCGACCGATTCTCTAGCTCGACGTCCAATCTTCTAACATATTTCTCTCTAGCCCAACATGATTCTTCCTACTTCAATTGTCTCTCCCGAATTGAAGCTTCCTGCTGTTAGGAATAAGTCGACACTAAGAGGGAGAGGTGAATTAGTGTAATGGTAAAAATTACATCGGTTTGAAATCTCTCATTCGATTAAAGTTGATTTCAGAAAGATACTTAAAATTGAAAGCGTACGAAAGAGCGAAGTGGATGTAAAGCAAGTAAGTTTGCAGTAAAAGTAAATTGCACAAATAGAAATGTAAACCGAGTTTATAGTGGTTTGGTCATTGTGACCTACATCTACTCTGTCAGTTCCTCTTCTGTTAAGGCCACTAGCATCCACTATCGATCTTCCTTTAATAGGCTAAGATCAACCTCCTTCTTACACCCCTCTTCTCCTTTTCACAGGTTTAGGAGACAACCTTTACAAGCACTCACTTCTCTCTCAAACTATTCTAACACTTAGACTATAAGAGGAGGATTCTCATAGGAGATTACTATATTATTTTTTCCTTTTTAAATTCTCTGTGCTTGTGTAAGTTAACCAGGGATGGGAGGGGTATTTATAGGCCACAAGTTGATTCAAACTTAGAGCTTAAAAATGTCTCATCTTGGGTTTCCCAAGTCCTGGCGGTACCACCGCTTGTGCTAGGTGGTACCATCGCCTAGACTAGTGGTACCACCGCCTAAACTAGCGATACCATCGCCTGACATAGTCTCGGAGACTGTGCCACGACGGTGCCACCTTTTTGGGTCACTGTTTGGGCCTTCCACTTAGCCCAACATAGCCCAAACTTGGGTCACTAAATGAGCCTTTCTCTTGGCCCAAAATAGCCCTATTTTGGGCCCAATTGACCCATAATTGAGTTGGTCTAATTACATTCTAAACTGACTCAAGTAGACTCTAAACTAACTCAATCTATACATAATTGAATACAAGCGAATCCTATATTGTCCAACATGTCATTGGTTCTTCCGACGCTTCATCCGATCCTTCGGCGCATCGTCCTCTTTTGCAGCCTTTCCCCAATTAGCATGTTGACCTCCATAACTCCAATCTCTTTGGCGTAATATTCGTTCTTCTAGGCCTGATGCCCGAATTCTCGACCCGAAGCCTTCTGTCGACACGTTGACCGTTCCTCTGGCCCGACGTCTAATATTCTGATATGTTCACTCCGACCCAACGTCCGATTCCTCTTGCTTTAATCAATTTGCCTCTCTTGATTGATGTTAGCCCTGCGTCACTCAAACGCATATTAGAACAATACTACAATTGGTTTCATCACCAAAATCTGAAATTCAACACCTGCGTTACTCAAAACGTAGATTAAATCATAAACACTCTCAATTGGTTTCATCATCAAAATTCGAGATTCAATAATCTCCCCCTTTTTGATGATGACAACCAATTGATGATGGAGTTAACCTTAACTCCCCCTATCAATGTGCCATATTGATAGAACTCTTGAATTAAAGTCAAAGCAAATTTAATCATTAATATTTATAATAAGTTATTATAAAATCATGCATAATCAAATTTGTAATACATCATTCCATGCATGATCATTAT